>NC_053126.1:7655748-7903248 GCF_010015445.1 Perca fluviatilis | reverse complement strand
CTTGTTGATTGGGTAATCCTGCTGAGAGCTCAGTTCATGTCCAAAAACTGGAAAAAGATGTTGCCGAAGACATACAGCTGTCCCCATAATGGCTTTATATTCCATCTGTTTGATTTAACGGCATTCTCCTGCCAGGTTGACAGGGTTGTGGCTTTCAGTGTAAACGTTAACAGGTTATGGAGTTAGTGCACTTTGGGGAGCAGAATTGAATAATTTGACATAAAAATGTGAATTGGCTTGGCCACACAGTTTAGGCCACGATGTTCTCTGCACCAGCTGGTCGTTTCTAAGCCTTGGCAATGCTGCTGAGAAGTGGCTACTGACTTGTACTGGCATGTGGTGTGAAGCTGCACAATTTGATTTACTCAGTCAGAAAAATGTAATCAGCCCTGTCAGTAAGTACCATTATAGAAAATCAGATCAAATCAGAGTTAGAGAGTTTTTAAGGAAAGAGGAGATGAAGTTTGATATTTTAGTCTTTGAAATATGATCATTTTGGTGTCTCATAAATCATGTTACCCATTGTCTTTTGATACGTTTGATGAGTTTAAATTTAATTCTAAGTTTAGGCCTAGTCATTATTCATTTTAACATGAATTAAGTCTTTATATCATCTTATGGCATGCACAAAAACCCAAATAATAAAAACTTTTCTTTACTGATCCATCTAGCATTTTTTCTTCTTCTTTGCTTCCAACTGCTTTATCCCAATCATGTCAAAGTATACTTTGCACAAAGCAGTACATTCTGTCTGCAAATAAATAAGTGTTGTTTCCGACTGCCGTGCCCCGCGGTGCAAAGTTGGTCATTAGGATTACAGGTCACAGGAAACAAAAGCATTTTTGTCAGACCTATGAATGTAAGCCACCAGGAGTGCATGCTGGATGCTTTCCTAATGCATATTTAGTATTTAGTTTGAAATTTACTGCTAACAAATGACACTTATGTAAGTGAGGGCAGGTTTATGTAATCACTGTCACAGACAGCAGGAAGAACAAAGAACAGATTTCCGGGGATTGTGTGTTTTGGTCCTAATCTGGCTTCTGACAGTTACAAATAGGAGAGCAATGTCATAAAGCTGCTATGTATAGGACTAATGACAAAGAATACATAGCCACTCAGTCTTAGAATAAAAAGAAATCATGCAAAATGACTGTAGACTTTCTAGTAATAGGATGATTCGGATGATCAGGATGAAGTTCATATGATTCCATGTTACAATCGGTGCTAAATACACTCCTGTATGTTTCATTATACACTGAGCACACACATATAAGGCATGGGCATGGCAGTGGCTGAATCGAATATTTACTACATCATTCTAATTTGAATTTGTTAATTTCCCACTACACCATTTGTGTTTACTGTCAGCATCATCATCAACATGTATCTTCTTTATGTGGTCATACACCAATGACCTTTAGGGGATTGGAAGGTGGCGAGACCCCTCCTCCGAGCTGCGCACCAATGAATAATCAATTCCCAGACCTGTCCTCTTCGTGACCCCGGCATGTACGCATTTTAAAGCACACAACTGGGAACGCCTGCTGTTTTTGAGAACTAAGCTTTTCAGCCTGAATAGTTAGGTTGGCAGAAGTTATTGGTATGGAATGCAATAATCTGACTCTTGGCCTTATTTTGAATTAGACGGCTGATTTATAAAACTATACCATTCAAATGTATAACACAGTGCAGAGCTTGGTTAACAAGTAATGACACCCCCCATCACAGTGCATTACACTTTACCTTCAGTGGGGATGCCACAGTGAGCATATTTTCCCACCGGTTAATAAACTCGTGACACGGCTGTTAGCGATAATTGGACATTTTACAAGAAAAGATTTTCATCTATGACGCTGACAGAGCTCTTACTTTGATCTCTGGCCTGTCCCGGAGCGGAGCCGGGTGCAGCTGCACTGCGTTCCGGCTGCGAGGTGGCCCCTGGAGTTTACAATTTACAGATTGCCTCATTAACGTTATCAGGTTCCCCATAAAATATTTGCCAAACTGTCGCTTTTGCTTTTCGCTTTGACACCAAATCCGCCGCCATGGTCTTGTGGGTAAACTCTCCTTACGTTGTGAATCCTGCTACTCTGTGCTGTTGCTGCTGCTGTACGGAGCAGACATTTTCTTATCTTATTTATTATAAAAGCTTAACGACGGTGGGGGTGGTGGGCGAGTTATGTAATTGGTGTATGCCACTGTGTAACACCGGAAACGCATATTACCACGGTAAACCTAACCTCCAGTATTGTTGTTGCTTCTGTACTTTATCCTTGTTCTGGGAAACAAGTATTTTTTATTTTTTTTAAATATGTATTAGAGTAGATTGAGGTGGTAGAGTTTGTGTAAAGATGGTTCCCCTGGAAACCACACTCCACTTGGACACATGGAAACAGTAAATTAGTTTGTACTGAAAAGTCTGTGAATGACAAAAACGTGAGCAAGTGTGTGTGTGGCATGCTTTATCAAGCTGTAGGATTTTGATATGTCTTAAACTAAACGAGCAGTTGGACATTTTGGGGAATTTGCTTATTTGCTTAATTGCTGAGAGTTAGTTGAGAAGATCAATGCCACACCTGTGTCTGTATGGTAAATATAAAGCTAATGCTTAGCTTAGCACAAAGACTGGAAGCAGGGGGGGGATGCTAGCCTGGCTCTGTCTAAAGCACCAGCACAAATTAACATGTTACAGTATATCCCATTTGCTTATTCATTGTCTCACACACAAACACACACACACACACACTAACTCACAGCTTCCATTAAAGAGATTTAAGTAATCTAGGGAGTGACGTGTCGACGTAAAGTGAGGGGTTTCTGTGAGATTTTACAGTCCCATTGGGCTGAATGTTTTACACAAATGCACACAATAAACCTCTTGCTTTAATTACCCAGAGCCTTTAACACAAACACACATACACTTGCAATCACACATTCAGTGTATTCCCCTCCCTGTTGTGCACTTAACTGTATGTAATCTATTTACACGTCAACACACACCATTAGGTACACTTCGTTCATCATTGACAGCTGAGTGACCACATCTTTCCAGCTCTACTGTAACCAGAGGCCTGAGGGTTCAATGACAGGTCGCCTAGAAACCCTAACCACATCACCCACCTCTGGTTCTTTGGTGTGTGTGTGTGTTTGCAGTCATGCCAGTAGGTGTCTAGAGAGAGCGGGAGGAGGAAGAGAGTGAGTGATTCATATTATTTGACACTGTGTAAGAGACATAAATAAATAAGAAGACTGCAGGCGGGGAGGCCTGTCAGCGAGAGCAGGGATAGCTGTCAGAACTCTGGTGACTTCCCCGCTGCGCTTAAAATCCCTTAAATCCTGACTCACAATGCACAACTTTTAAGCTTCAATTTACTGCAGAGTCTCTCGGTGGTGTCATGGTGCTGATTTAATGAAAAGTCCATGATGGATGCACCCATTTTGGAACATACCAGCACCAACGCTTGTTTTTTAAAGGACCCATATTGTAAAAATGTTTATTTCAATGTCTTTTTTTAAATTTTAAGGCAGGTCCAGGTGCTACACAAATACTGTAAAAGTATCAAAACGCTCAATTTACAGAGAAATGCACACAGCCTGTATTCAGAAACTGTGCCTTTTAAACAAGCCGTTAGAACTTCCATACGGTTGTGATGTCACAACTACTATATATATATATATATATAGATAGATAGATAGATAGATAGATAGATAGATAGATAGATAGATAGGAATTGCTGCTACAGTGCCGTTAGTCATTCTCCCAGGTAAAATGGCGGTGCAGAGACTCTGAGAGCATGGATGCGGAAAACCCGGAAACTCTGACCTTTCAGAGCAGACTGGGCTTTTTTGGGATGGGGGCTTAAAGAGACAGTCACTAAAACGGAGCAATTCAGACATATACAGGTATACATTCAGACAGACAGTATGACAATACAATGTGGTTTTTGAACATCGAAGCATGTAAACATGTTCTAGTAGAAACCCAAAATACAAGTATGAATCTGGAAATGAGCATAGTATGGTACCTTTAATATCCAAACCAGGTTTCTGTGGGTGTAATGGCACAATGTATTGTTAGATCAGATTTGGTGTATGGAATTTTTTGTGTTTGCATTAAAAATGTTCAAGTAACCATGACTGACCAACTGCCACTTTGCTGGTTTGAAAGCCATGATGTCTTTCTCTCATGGGCGGGCCAACTTCTCTGGGCGGGCAAAGCAGAGAAAGGGGAGGTAACCTTGCTCCTTATGACCTCATAAGGAGAAGATTCCAGATCGGCCCATCTGAGCTTTCATTTTCTCAAAGGCAGAGCAGGATACCCAGGGCTCGGTTTACACCTATCACCATTTCTAGCCACTGGGGGACCATAGGCAGGCTGGGGGAACGCATATTAATGTTAAAAAACCTCATAAAGTGAAATTTTCATGCCATTGGACCTTATACTAAGAAAGATAAATGAGAAAGACAGCTTCTGTGTTGCTTTTGAACCTGTTGAGTTTACGAGAACACAATAAACTGGTCTGGTCTGTTTCATAACCCTGTCAGTTGTAACTGGAGAGATACTGTGGTTGAATGGTCCATTTCAAAGTGATATTTTATTTATATAACATTATTGGAGTCTTTCCCAAACTAGGGAAGTGGGCCCCTTTAATGGTCCGTAGAGCTGTTGCAGGGGGAGCATCCATTTGCAGGGAAAAACATGGAGCAGAGCAAAAGCTTAATGAATCTGATTAATTAGGGAGATCTAAACAAACAAGTGTGCTCTGATGCTGGCAAGGCTATCAAGATTCAGATCAGCAAGATTTGTCAGCGAACAATATAACATGCAGAAGAAAATCAAGAAAACTGATAGTTATTGATCAAACACAACAGTCCGTCCTTAGAGTGGCACGTAGGTTGAAGACGTGCCACCTTATCACAACATCCTCCAGTTTAAATCCAGTTGCCGATGCAGCTGTGACTCTATATAGTTAAAATCAAAAATGCCCCTCACAAAATATTTAGCGTTAAAATCTCGCATTTCTTCAAATTAGGATGAGATATATGCAGTACTTTATTGTCCCCAAGGGTAAATTTAGCTTGGGCTACACAGTTAATGTAATCAACCTGAAACAATAAGTAGCCACAGAACAGAACAGTGGTAAAAGGCACAGTAAATAAGTTACATACAACAAGGATATGTAAGATATTGCACATGATATGTAAAATAGTGTGCATGCCCTGTGAGATAAAAGACATAAATGCATTATAAAATGAGAAAGAGAAATCCCAAATGTCAATGTAGCAGGAGAGTCTTTTGTGTGTCAAATCCACGCATTTGGACAGCAGAAACTCATGAGGCTGTTTGTGAACAGTTTATGTTTTTGATAATATTTCAATAAAATCAACTTCCCTCCTTTTGATACTAGTTCCCCCAATGTCATTACCAGTTGATAAGAATCAATGAAGTTCTGCATCAGAAAGCAGCATTGTTAATGTCATAGCTGGACAGGGTGGAAATAATTGTAACTACTTTAATGTAAATACTGATGGGTGGAATAATCTTTTAGCAATTAATCATATTTTATAAGCAGATCAAAGTACAAAATCTCCCTCTCAGATGCAGTAGATTAAGGTTAAAAAGTAGCATACAATTAAATACTGAAAATTCAAGTACCTGAAATTATATTATAGAATATTTTCTTAAGTGTCTTTCTATCACTGGAGACGCATTAGGTTAGAATGTCAGAACAAAATTGAGATTTTGCGGGATGATAAAAGAAAGGACGTTGTGTAAATCCGGTCCCCTTATATCAAAGATTCCTAGATGTGTGATGATGCAAGTCCAAAATCGATCAGGTGTAACAGTGACGTGCTAAAATCAGCCCAGATGTTCAATCTGTTCAATGTTTTCTACATCTCCAGACACAGTGTTACAGTGGAGTCCACAGTAGCTCCACAGTACAAGCAGCAGCCACGCATCACTTTTCTGAATTCTGCTCAACAGAGCCTATCACGTCAAAAGGGCCGATAGTGTCACAGGAGTGGTACATTTGAATGGCAGAGATTTGTTTTCCATTGTGGCCCTGTGCCACCAATCTGTCTCCTCCATTGTGACAGGATGGGCACTCACTCAGTAAATACGTTTTGAACGTACAATAACTCACAAACGCACTGAGGATAAAAGGAAAACACTCAGGGGATTTACGTGATTATTTGTGTGGACATGTGTTGTGTTTACACAAGTGTGCATTTATTATGTGTGTGTGTGCGCGCGTGCGTGTGTGCATGCGTGCATGTGTGATTCAAGGAGCATTGTGTCAGGGGAGAATGAAGGCTACTCTATGCTGAGAAAGATGCACTTTGATGATACTTAAGCTGCTGTTAATACTGCCACTCTTTGTCTGGCACAGCTTGGAGCTTGACTCACCTTCTCACTCACTTTTGTTATTATTAATAATAATGTATACTTTATTAATCCCACAAGGGGAAATTACAAGGTTTTCACTCTGTTGTTATTAAACACAGGACTGAATTACACACTGGCAAGGCACATAATCAGTACCTATACATGCACTAATGGAGAGATGTCAGAGTGAGGGAGCTGCCCATGGAAAGGCGCCCCGAGCAGTTAGGGGTTCGGTGCCTTGGCAGTGCCCAGGAGGTGAACTGGCACCTCTCCAGGTACCAGTCTGCCACCATACTTTGGTGCATATGGGGACTTGAACCAACAACCCTCCGGTTCCCATCCCAACTCCCTACTGACTGAGCTACTGCCACAGGTGCTTTTATAGGCTTGCTGTAGCTTGACAAGCCAGACTCACATCAAATTCCCTATGCACGCAATAGGATAGTGCTACAACCAGGCAGAGCAACGCTAGTTGACAGATTAAACTTTTGGCATATCTGTTCGGCAAAACTCCAAACACGTTGTTCTTTGTTCTTTTTTCAAAGATATGCTTAACTCCCAAGTCTTCCAGAGTCGCAGATGCCGATTCGAAAGACCGCTGTTCGCTAGCAGCAGCAGCCATAATTCACGCGGAACGGTTGCAACTCTGCCGTCATTATCTTAAGCCCGCCCACCGACTCTATACACGATGCGATTGACCCGGCTAGAGTTTGGCTTTTCCAGCTCGCAAGCCAACGGAGAGTTGCTAGACGACCCTGGCTGCAATTTACATTTGCTGCCGCTAGGGTGCGTCTAGATTTCTAGGCTAGGCTTTCCGTAGAATAACTTGTTATTTTGCTTGATTTTATTTGCCTTATTTGCGTGTCATTGAGCTCTTGATTTGAATATATAGCTATGAAGGCTCATGGAGCAGTCAGGAAACAAGATTCAACACCCAGCAGCAGTGCCTCAGGCTTGGATGGAGATCCACCGAACTCAGCTGGCAGTATGCAGTAGATGGTGTGAAGGAGGCACGCAATCATTTCCCTGTTGCTGCAACAGTGACTTGAACTGGTTGGTCAGCATGTCTATCCACTAATGGGGTAGGGTGGGATAGAGAGCCTCAGGGAGATAGTGTCAACTTCCTGTCCTGGTGAGCATCCTTGTTGTCCTAAGAAAATATATAATAGAGTTATTATATCTACGCTTATAATATAAATGTCTGCACACCAGAATCTCATCAGGGCTGTAAGTACTGTAGAGGACACTTATGTCTTTGTCAACCAACCTCATTTTTCAAGTGTCGACATAATTCATTTAGGAGGGAAATTAATTGAATTCATTAAATATGGGACCGTTATTGTAGCAAAACTATTTTCAAATGTGTGTGGAGAGTTGTGCGACTGTATCTCAATCAGTGTGTGCAGAATCAGATTTGTAAATGTGTAGAAAAATCTCCAAATCTGTATTCAGCATAATTAAACATATACACTTTTTGCAACCTAATTGAAAAAAAAAAAATACAGTAGTCTTTTGGGGAAATACATCTATTTGCTTTCTTGTTGTGAGTCAAATGAGACGATTGATACCACTCTCTCAGACATGAGTGGTATAGCATCTTCCCATGTAAGTCACTTGACAAGAAAAATGTCAGACTACGCTTTAAAATACCAAACTAATGGTAAAAATAATCCTAAAAACCTCACAGCTCCACCCACTATAAGTTCCTGGTTTTCAAGAAGCTTGAGACATTTGACAATTTGACAAAGCAGCTGGTTTTCTTCATACCGCTTTGTTGATGCCACAGCAAGGAACATAATAATATATAAAATACACAAATTATAAATATGTATGTACACAAGCCTGTTTGGCTGTACAAATTGCAATTATAAAACAATTATTCATTTAGTAAAGGTGCCAAGCCTTGCGATTAACCAAACAATACTAGCAATGAGTCAAATTATGTTCATAGTAAATGGTTTTGCAGAGCAAAATACTCTTTTTGGGAAAACACACCACCACCCAGATTACATTTTAACGTTGAGCACTACATGTACAAGGCAATGAGATACTCGATATTTCACCTGAGCAAAAAGCGAACAAATATAAAGACTAGGTTAGATCCTTTTGTTTTCAGCGGCGCTATGTTCCTCTCTCTGTTGAAGAAATACAATCCTGCACTGTGCTCTGAATCACAATCACTTGATTTAACAGAGAACATTTATATTTTGGAGGAAATTGTGCTTAGAGTTTGGTGCCAGACAGAAAGAACATGAGCAATACATTTAGAATTGCAAAGATAAGAAACCACAGTTTCTGCTCTCTTGATGGCCACACACACACACACACACACACACACACACACACACACACACACACACACACACACACACACACACACACAGTCTCACACACACGGTCTCCTCTCCACACACACACACACACACACACACACACACACACACACACACACACACACACACACACACACACACACACACACACACACACAGTCTCAACACACCGGTCTCTCTCTCACACACACACACACACACACACACACACACACACACACACACACACACACACACACACACACAGTCTCACACACACGGTCTCTCTCTCACACACACACACCCACACACACACACACACACACACACACACACACACACACACACACACACACACACACACACACACACACACCTGTCGAAGAGCAGTGTTTACCCACAGCGTGATCTCCCTGAAGGAGTGTTTTTTTCCTGGTAATTGGACCTGACCGTCAGCTGTCTGTGTAGCAGCTCATTTTTTTTTCTGCGTTCCGTTTGGTTGCTGTCTTGCACATTATATGACTCACGCTCATTTGATGAGTTCATCTTATTCGTTCATCTAAATTCATCCTGTTTGCTAAGTGGTGTCTTTGATAGCTTGTTTTTACTACTGCCACACTTCTGTTTTCTTATTGAGGTAATTCAAACATGTTTCATTATTGAAAGTCTGAAGGACCATGACCCATTTAAATTCACATCCCTTATTCATTTTTCCTGAAACCAGACATGGGTCAATGGCATTTGTTGTAATCTTCTTAAAATGCCAAGTGGGGGGAATTAAATGCAAAGAATATCAGACCGTCAGGCAATCAAAGTGAAATATTTTAGAAGGAACAGTCCCAAACTTTACACACTTCATACTTTGAGATCATTAGCCTAAACTGCATAATCTGATACAGTAAACCCCACCCCTTTCTCTCCAAGTCATTAAACGTGAGTGCCAATAACTACTTCCTGTCAGCGTCTAACTCTGGCTTCTCTGGAAACTCTTCCATAACACCCCCTACTCTTCACTCCCCTCCTCCTATGACTCATCCTCTATTCGCTGACCACAAGTTACGCCACAGCACCACTTCTGTCTCGACAGTTGTGCTGACGCTTGGCACCCTCCTGTCCCTCCTTTGTCTCCATCGTTTCCTCCCCCTTTTCTTCTCTATCCCTCTTTCCTGGATCATCACTCAAGTGCTGCACTGGCATATTTGTTTTTTTTCAAGATTCTTTTGGGGGCTTTTCCCTTTATTTCAAAGTGAATAGATATGAAAGGGGAGAGAGAGGGGGGATGACACACAGCAAAGGGCAGCAGGTCGGACTCAAACCCTGCGCCGCTGCAGGACGGCAGGACGGCAGGACTGCCGCTCTTACTGGGTGAGCCAGAGGCCACCCCAGCAGTGGCATATTCTTATCTGCTCAAATGTATGTTGCTCGGTCTAGCCTATCTTGTTTTCCACAAACTGGCAAATATTAGGCTTTTGATTAAAATTAATAATTTAAAAAATTAACTCAGGAATCGGGGAATTGAGGACAGTGGAACTCAGGGACTGGGGAACTGAGGAAAAAGGACTAGGGAACCTTAGGGCTGCGGGCAGTGGCAAAGACGTAACCCCTCTGGAGGCCGAGGAGAACGGCCAAGGTGGAGCCTCTCTGGAAGCCAGGCAGGACGTCGAGGACTCTCAGGAGGCCAGTGACGAAGGCGAAACCTCTCTGTAAGCCGAGCACCATGGCGAAGCCCCTCTGGAGGCCAGGCAGGACGGCGAAGACTCTCTGGAGGCCAGCCAGGACGGCGAAGACTCTCTGGAGGCCAGTGCCGAAGGCGAAACCCCTCTGGCGGCAAAGATGGAATCCCTCTGGAGGCCGAGCAGGCGAAGGGGCAGCTGAGCTGGAACCAGGCGACGGGTCAGCTGGGCCCGGATCCGCCAACAAGGCAACTGGAACAGAGTCTCTGGTACGCCGGGCACCGGCAAAGTCTCTGGGACACCGGGGAACGGCACAGTCTCTGAGGCGCCGGACAGTCTCTGGGAAACTGGTCAGCTGAGGCTCTGCAAGACTGGTTATCAGCTGAGGCTCAGGGCCGCTGCACAGCACGGGCTTGGGGCCGCTGGACAGCACGGGCTCGGGGTCGCTGCACAGCACGGGCTCGGGGTCGCTGCACAGCACGGGCTCTGGCTCGCTGCACAGCACAGGCTCGGGGTCGCTGTACAGCACGGGCTCGGGGTCGCTGCACAGCACGGGCTCGGGGACGTTGGACAGCACGGGGTCTGGCTTGCTGCACAGCACAGGCTCGGGGTCACTGCACAGCACAGGCTCGGGGTCGCTGCACAGCACGAGGTCGGTGCCGGTGCACAGCATGGGCTCAGGGACGCTGGACAGCACGGGCTTGGGACCGCTGAACAGCAAGGACTCTGGGCTGAAGAGAGGTTGAAGCGGGGCATGGCGACAGGAGGCATGCCGTCCTTTTCCCCGTCTACGGCCTCCACGGGTCCCAGGGAATATGGCCAGGCGGGTACCCTCAAAATGACTGCTTGTAGTCGGGGGTGCCCGCTGAACAGGTAGCAGTAGAGCCGACAGACAGTGGTTCAGGGGAGCTGCTAGTAAATGTACTGGACTTTCTTTTCCAGCTTGAAGGCTGGCTGCTTTGGCCTCCTCAGTCTGTCTAGCACACAGCAAACTATTGGAATAATGTCATAAAAGTCTCTGGTTCTCCTCCAGGTTGAAAAACGCCATGACTTGGAGAAGCATGCAAAGGGGCAGGCCGGGTCAAGAACAAAGAACCTGTAGCCAAGATGCTAGCAGGCCGAACAACAGGCAGGCTGGCGGGTGATTCATTATGGCTAGTTTTAAGGAAACAATCAAGTCTCTCCTTGATAACATCGAGGTTGGGAACAAAGTGTCTCACCCAAGGTCTCTCCTCAAACCACTGCTGCTGCGTTGAAATCCTTTTAAGGATAGGGGCATACTGATTAGGTTTGGAGTTTAAGAGTCTCCACAGTCTGGTCGAACAGTGACACCCTCTCCTTGAAGAGATGCCTCTCTGCTGGGTCTATGATTGGTCAGGTCATTGTGTTACGGAACGGCACTGGAGGTTGGACCCAAAAGCAGACGTGACACAGGAAATAAGTTTAAGTGATTTAATAAAGATAAATATATACAGTGAATAGTGTAAGGGGCAAGGGGGTGTCGTGTCCAGGGGATCCAGTGGTGAGTGGTGGGTGCAGTGCGCTCTCCAGAGCGTGCCCAGCGAATCAGTGTCTCTTGTTTGTGGCATCGACCATGTGGTAATGGCGTCCTCCAGAGTCCAACAAACAATTCCAACACGTGGCAAAACTTCCTTGAATCCAGAGAGAAACAGGCAGGCAAGCAAGCAAGCAGGATTTCAAAACAGGAATTACAGGGAACAGGAATACCAAGGCACACACGGGTAGACTAACACACATAATGTCCAAAAACAGAAACAATGACCTGACAACAGAGAAAGGGAACACAGAGGGTGTTTCTCAATCTCAAGAACGCAAAGTACGGACTTGTGTTCTTGGGGAGAACGCTCTTGCTGGTTGTTCTTGGAAGAATGAACTCGCAAGTTGAGAAGCACAGAACAGTTTGAGTTGATGCGTTCTTCCTGTTATTGCTCAACACTCCCAGCACAGAGGCTACCTGCAAGGCTCCAAAATACCACCTAGAAATAAAAACCACAACAATATAACCACTTTGTATTAAAACAATCTCCGGACAAGAAAACCTCATAATGCTACAAATATTGCAATGATATTGAAAACTAAAACTAATTGAGCTTTAATTTTATTGTTTATGGTTTAGCTCAAACACCCCTTACTTATTCAAAAGAGTGGAACGCGATCCCTACTATTATAAGTGTATAAGTTTAAGTCAGTTTAAATTAAAAAATAAATAGGCATATGCACTGGTGTGTCCTATGTGTTCATATTAGTGTTATGTGGAATTATCATTTCTATATTATTGTAGTGCAATGTATATGCCCAGGGAGATGGAAATTAGAAATTCAAATTATAAAGGTTGGTGTCTCCCCTTTAGTCTACATAACATGTCATAGCATGTTACCACTTTATGTACAACTGTTCATTTATCATACAGACTGAAACTCAACTTCTAATAAATCAGAAAACAAATTCACCAAAAATATGAACTAAATACAAAATATAATGTAGGCTATAGCCTATGGCATAATTCAAACAAGTCTCCCGAAAAGAAACGTATGTGTGTGTGTGTGTGTGTGTGTGTGTGTGTGTGTGGGTGTGGGTGTGGGTGTGTGGGTAGTTTAACTCCAAAAAGACAGTTAACCAGGTTCCCATTAAGCTTATGATGGATATGTGTTGTGATATTTAAACAAACGATCCGTCAACCACGAAATAAAAGCCTCTTATTTACGAGACTGGTCTAAAAGACCTTCGTCTTACAGCGGGGTCTCCGAGTGTAACTGTCCGAGCGCTGAGCTAGCGGCCCCGGCAGGCGCAAGCTGGCGGCCGGGTCACTTTATGGAGCTCCGCAAACTTTGGAGAAAATTGTCAATTCGGCAAAGATTTACGCAAGACTGATCAATATTCGAAATCTAAACCGTTCATTTCTCGCCTAAAATGTTCTCAGAAGTGAATTTAGTGATGAATAAGATGGCGAAAATCGTTTTTGGGCTGTCTATGTACTGGAAATCCGACCATCATTGAATGCCGAAATGAATGTTGGGATACAGGTGCTGCGAAGTTCATACAAGTTACCAACCAATGCATCCTCGGTAAAATGGGCATGTCAAGAACATTTCCGTGAATCTTAACTGTTCTTGGTGAAATGCAAACTTGTGTATTGGGACAGTACTTTGGCAACACGAGATGACATCTCACAGGGACACAAGAACACAAGTCACACAGATTGAGAAACGCCCAGAGACTAAATACAGAAGTAAACGAGGGTTAACAAGGGGCAGGTGACACAAGGGCTGGGAAACAGGTGAAAGACATCAGACAATCACTTCTCAGGCCTGGGGGGTTGCTGCTTGGTTAGCCTTGAACTCCTTAACCTACCTTAAAATATGAATTGCTACTGTAAAAGGTAAAGGTACTTTATTGTCACATACACATACATGTAGCAAGAGTCATTCTCTGCATTTAACCCATCCCTCAAGGGAGCAGTGGGCAGCCAATCACAGCGCCCGGGGACCAACTCCAGATCTGAGCCAGTGCCTTGATCAAGGGCACTGACTGGAGAACCTAGTACATGGTTTTTGATGGTGGGGGAAACCCGAGCACCCAGAGGAAACCCACGCAAACATGGGGAGAGCATACAAACTCCACACAGAAAGGCCCGGAATGACCTGGATTCGAACCCAGAACCTTCTTGCTGTGAGGCCACAGTGCTAACCATGGTGGCCCAACCATGCTGCATTAAGACAAGTAAATTCTATTAACTGACTGTAGAAATGGAGTGCTTTGGAGCAGCTTTATTTTTTAGTAGGAGTCATACTGTTGTATCTCATAAGCAATGGATACACAGTGACATGAATCTTCAGCTGGGTTCGATCGCTGGAGTAGTTTTTCAGTTTTTTGGCCAAAAACAGTTTATGCAGCAGTTCACTGATTGATGTTTGCTGAGGCCACTATTTGGTGTGTGTGTGTGTGTGACAGCTCAAACAGACTGATTCCCAAAATTCTCCTTTTCTTCCAGACTGCCTCCTATTTTAACCACTCAAGTCGAAACCGTTTCATCTCAAAGTCATGTTTCTTCATTTCCATTCACAACACATTGGGCAAATCTGCTTCAGTTTGACTGTTTGTATCGACCATTGCCTTTAACGGCATTTATGCCACATCTATACTTTGCATTTTAAAATGCAACTGAACTGCAGCTTTCGCCACATTTACTCTGAAAACTGGTATTTGTGGTCAACTATGTTGTTTAAACACCTTAAGTTCATAACATTTGTTCTTTATATATTAATAATGACATTCTTATCATTTTATATTCTTCAGTTTTCATGGAGATAAGGATGTGCTTGTAAACCAACTGTTGATTGTTTTTTTAAGATATTATTGGCATTTTGCTCCAAAAGCTTAGAAAAACATTTTTTGTATGGAGTATTTGTATATTTTAGGGAAACATGAATACAAATTTTCTTTGGTATTTTATTCTTTGTGTGTTTAATACGGAAGAGGATTAGGGCATGTGAAAAAATGTATTTCAGTTTTGCGATTAAAGACAGGAATTCTGAGAATTCTTATTTTTTAATCTAAAATTATTTTTTTTTGTTTTTGAAAAAAAAAAAGTCAGATTTCTGAGATTATTTAAAGTCAGAATTCTGACTTTAAACTTTAAACTCAGAACTCAATAAATGTTTTCACATGTGGCCGTAATCCTCTTTCGTAGTTAAAGTATCATGCGTGGATCTAAGTGAATTCTGAGCTGATTGTATTGTTACACCTTTAAAGGCTTGTTAATGGTTTTAAGTAAATTCTAATCCATAACTATTAGCATGACTGTGAAATAAAGCACATTTTGATGCTCAGACTCAAGACACTGTTTTCTTTAGAATTACCAAAAGTGGTTTGGTTGTTTTGTATGTTCCTGTCAAAGAAAATGTAGCAGTCTAGAGAAATAATTTCTATTCTAGTAAATGTCCTATCTGAAATTATTTACTGTGTATGGGTCAACATGGGTTCTGGGGTGATTTTTGACTGCCATCTGGATTCACGTCTGCTGTTTAGCAGAATTAGCAACTGACGCACCAATTGGATTACAAGGGGTACATAACCAGCAGCAGCGTAGAGCAGCATCATTATGTGGATTAGATTAGATGATTAACGATTATCATGAAAATATGGGCTGCTGCAGCAAATATAATACAAAGAAGAAAAATAACAATTGAATATACATAGACACACATATTGAATATACGGTCAATTGTAGGTTTATTAGGTAGATTTGGCAAATAGGAATACAGTCCACTAGAACAACACTATTGTTAACTCAATGTCATGTAGAATTTCTTTGAAAAAGAGTTCTGCTACATTGTGTGCATAACAATTGTAAAAAATATCAACTTTGTCTGACAATACCGACGCAGTCCAGAAGTGGTTGCTGGCCACAGTGCCATTTACTAAACCATAGTCAACTGTGTTGCTGCTTTCAAACCAGCTGACATCAGTGCAGCGAGCTTCACTAAATTCTTCTCACTGCATCAACCTCTCCCCTCCTTCTCCATCCAACATGTCCCCGCCCCCCCTCCATCCAGCCTGTCTAGGAATCCCCTTTGATCTGTGGTATGACAGCAGCTGCACTGTGCAGCTTCCCAGAAGCCCATATATCAACTGACAAGTGTTCTTTCTCTCTCACCACACACACACACACACACACACACACACACACACACACACACACACACACACACACACACACACACACACTGGTTACAGATCTCAAAGGAATGCTCCAAGTTTCAGGGAGACCAGACTGTTGGTCAGTTTACAGCATAAACGATGAGAACATAAATAACGGTGTAAGTGCATACAAAGTCAGTGGAAATCTTTGGACGGACGTGGATTGACATAAAGTTGAAGAACAGTGATGTCAGGGAGATTTATTACCGGTTTATCTTTGTCCATGTCTAGCTTACATTTGGCTCAGGTGGTAGGTTTGTCAATTACTCGTTGCGTTGGTGGTTTAAAGTGTCCTTGAGTAAAATGCTGAACCCCAGAAGTGCCACCCCAGCCCCCCCCCCTCTCCATTCTCCCTAAAATTGCCTACTGAGGAGACATCCTGGTTTTGAACTGCCCGTAGTCTGTCCATTGTTGATGAAAAGCTCTGTTTTTAGAACATGGCATGTGTGTGTGTGTGTGTGTGTCTGCACAGAATGCTCGGATTCGATTGGCTGAGTAGCATCACGTGAGATGATTTAAAATGCATGCAATTGGTCTGTGAGTTGCCTGGGCTACTAAACCAGTGCCATGAAGGCTAAAATAGAAAAGTTCTGTCAAAATTTAATAATTCGCAATAAATATCGGTTATAGGTCCGGACCGCCGTCCGCCTATTAGTGACCTCAGAGGGGATGGAGAGAGAAGGCAGGTTAACAAGGGATGATCATTTGGGTCATTTTGCCAACAAAGGGGATGGCGTCCCCCCTCATATCGCCTACTCGATATAGGGCTAACTAGTTCTACTCTGTAGTGCAAAATACAATGCTACTCCTTTATCTTCATGTCTTCCACATGGATTTTCATCTTGTGAGACAATTGACTTTTTTGCCTGGGACTTTAGCTTTGGCCTCAGTTTTTTAGCAAGTTGATAATTTCAACCAATTCGTAAAGCTAACGATACCAACTGCAGTAAAATGCTTGCAACGGTTGTTATTTCAGCCAACAAGATTGATGGCTGGCGGCTAGAAATGAGAACCCTGCTTTTGTGTACTCCCGTGTGAAAACAAGGACCCATGGATTCAAAACTCATGAAGAATATCAAATGATAAATGTGTCCGGCATGTGAGAATGGAAAGCTTCACAGGCGTAGCAACACTAAGTAAGGGAGGCAGGACTTCCGCGTACGTCACCGAAGTCAGTTGACTCAAGGAGTCAAGTTTACTGTGTTAGATTGTCCACGTTCAGCAAGTATTCACTAGTTGTTGTTTTTTTTATAGTGTTTAAAAATGAATGGCAGTAAATTCCTAAAGACAGCATCCAGAGTCCTGACATGTCCATGCATCAGCTACATTTTCTGCAAACACCACACAACAACGTAGATGATTGCCACGGATATTCTTCAAGAAAGGCAACATATCAAAGCCCAAGATAAAATCATATCCCCAGATTACAGAGTCCATGCCATCTGCCCATCAGCGTTCTGATTGGTTAGCTGTATGGGAAGGTGATTATCATTGGGTGATGCGTAGGTCCAGTGACCCAGGACAGCCAACCTCACAACCTCTGTAGGTCAAGACTGTGTGTGTGTGTGTGTGCGATCAGTATCAGAATGTCATGCTCCTGCAAGGGCTGTATTTAGATTAGAAAACCACTGGACAGTAATCCTTCTTTGATGAACATATGTTTCAGTCCCACAGACACCCATGCGCTGTATGCTGTGTCTGCCAAGACATACTACTTGGACAAAAAAAGAACAATGGCAAAGTGAAAAAGAATCAAATGATCAAGGCTTTCTCTCTAAGAGACGGAGAAAGAGGGAAGTATTAAGAGCGAGAAAGAGAGAAATGGATAACGAGTGTGAGGTGCCACAGGGAGAGCGAGAGATGGGGGGGAGGGGATTAACTATGAGAAGCTGACAGGACAAGGACCTTTTGGCCTCACACACACACACACACACACACACACACACGCAGTCTTATAGTCCAGAAAATGGTTTAGTGAGTGGGGTTGTTTGGAGGCAGATCAGATGAAATGGTGATTCACCGTGTCTGTTCAGAGCCACTCTTGTGTGTGTGGTGTGTGTGGTGTGTGTGTGCCCGTATGCGCGCCCATGTGCGCGTGTCACTGTCTCATTAGTGAGAGCAGTCAAGCCGGCGTCATGGAGGCGATGCCACAGACCTCGTTGTGAATCCTCTCCTCTAACCTCACGATCCTCGGAGTACACAAACTCGCGCACAAACACACGCACATGTACTCCCTCGCATACACACAACAACACACACAAATGCTGTACGTTGTAACAGAGGGTTATATTTGACACTCCAATCTAATAAGCCATATTTACTGGATTTAAGGTCCTCCACACGTGTGTTTGTGCCTTTGGCGGATGATGAAACTAAGCTGAAAGTCCAGTGAAGACGGAACAACCGAAGCAGAAAGATGATAGCAAATGAGAGGGAGCATTTCCTGTTTCCACAGTGGCTTCCAACTTGTAGCTCGGTATTGACTTTTTAATTGTGATCCATTATGTGGTTGATAATATACTTACTCTACTGTCACATTTCTACATGCATACTAACTCACTTAAAAAGGAAGTGGTATTGCATGCATTGCATTTCAGCTTTGTTTGTCATTTGTTATTATTGACCCTTTGCACGTGACATCACACTCTACTCCCGCGAATTATGAACGCCATGACGGACGGCGGAAGAGCTGTTCTGTAGACGGACGGCAAGTCAAACGAGTACGTGTTCGCTGTTCATGTTCTCACATACACAATATGCAGAGTAATCCTCACCAACACAAGCATGTGTATGTATTGCCTTTCTGTTTTAAATAACTGATAAATAATAATAATAAAACTTCCTCAGCCAGCTAGCTGCTGTGCTAACCAGCTCTTCCTGCTAACAGGTCCCACATAACTATCATCGGTTATTCACTGACCTACATATCCCAAAAAGAAAGCCGTTCCCTTGATCATTTAACTTAACACACATACAAAAAATATTGGTTAAATTAAAGATGACATGGCACGGAAACTAGCTTCAAAAAGGCCAAACAACCGAATTAAATGCGGGTCTGCGTAGCTCCTACCCCGGTTAGCCGACCAGCTAGCTGCAGCCAGAGCCATATCACACCGCTTTGGACTGCTCGCTAGCTGCTGCCCATCGCGTCGAAATATCCACTGGTCAACAGCGAATATAATCACAGATAAGAAGATGGCTAGATGTTACATTATGTGTGGTTACTACTGATTATATACACTCTGGGCTAGATTTATCAAGCCGTTTGCGCCTGTTTCCAGGCGCTAATTGGTCGCAAAGACGGACGTAACCGATGCGGCATATTTACAAACAGGGCGCACTTGGGTAGAATCGCAGATTGTCTGCCACATGAGCGAGAAGAGACAAGTTGCGCTTTCAATATGCGTTCGTGGGAGTCGGTGAGGAAAGTGGGAGTTCCACCCAAAAGGTGGGAGGATAAGCGAAAGTGCGCCCTAATTATATATTCCGTGGTATTTACAAAGACTGTCAGTAAGAGCGCCTCTATTCTGCGGGGAAATTCTCCACCTCTTACTCTTAAAGCCAGGTCTAAACCAGCCGCAATCGAGGTTTCCTCGTAGAGTTTTATGCCGCTGGTGAAATGGCAACAGTAATTTGAGCAAGACGAAGACAGGCGAGGCTGAAAATAATTTTAACACAAAAATCACACTTTGTCAGTTTTAAAAAGAAAACAATATCAAATTTCGTTACAGATCAAGCAGCCATGCAATATTAGAGTTACTGGAAGAAATCAAAGATGAAATTGAATCTCCCACACAGCGTTCACATCCCATTCCAGCAGTTGTTAAACTCCTCGCTACATTACAAATATTGGCATCAGGATCATTTCAAACAGTCATAGCATCAGCTGTGGGAATATCGCAGTCTGCACTCAGCCATATCATAGCACAAGTACCGCTTTGCTACAGCGCAATTTACGGTGTAGTGGGCGGAGAAAGACACTGATTGCCTGATGGGTGTCAGGGTTGATAAATACTACGCAAAATGTGTAAGCATAGCGTGCGCTATTACCGAACTCGCATAAACAGACGCAGCGCAAACTGCGCTAGTGTTAGTAAATCAGGCCCTTTGTGATTTACTGCATGGTTTAACATGTGATGAATGTGAATGACTGCACTTCCCAGAGCTGGGATGCGTTCAGGCATCCATTAGAAAGTTGCATTGGCTCAAACAGTGAACAACGGTACTACGTGGGTAGCCACGACCGACCATGTCCTCTAAAAACATAGACTGTGACGTGTTATATAAATCTTTACTTAAGTAAAGAATAGATGTTAATACAAAATAAACCCTAGATTGATGTCTTATCTTTCCCATTATGAGGTACCTCCCCCCCGTCGTTAGCGTAGCATCGCGTCCCTGTAACCCAGCCAGCTACAAAGAACTGGTAAGCATCCAGACTTTTGAAAGGTTTGAGATCAGCAACAGTGTCTGGGGATACCCCGTTTACCACATAGTGGTACAGATCGTGTGGACTGAAGTCGGCCAGACTCGGCGATTTAATGAGGTCCGTGAAAACGGAGGGAGGAAGAAGGTAAGGGTCGGTAAGGGTACTTCTCCAAATACCGCTATTTGTGAGCACCTATATGCCCTACCTCGACCGATAACGACACGACAACTTGTTCAATAGAAGAAGCCATAAAGAAGAAGATGGTATTATTATTATTACACTTTATTTAGTGTTATTTATTTGAAACTAATGAAACTTTCTGCTCGTCTACTACACTGTTTAGCTTGTGCTTCCGGTGATTCTGCCGTCCATCATGGCGTCGTCACGTGGTCGTGGTCACGTGTTTGCAAAGGGTCAATAACTGTATATGTATGCAGGTCAGAATTGATGGATGTGAGGACTTCAAACCGACGATTCAATTCGATCGATTTAGGCCTGCTTAGGGCCAAAAGTTTAATTTTGCCTTTAGTTGTCATCGTTAAGCCTTCAGCAAGTGCTTTTTATCACGGTGTGGTGCAGAGAATCATAACTCTTCGAAAAGGTAGTAATTAAACTATTCACCTGCTATTATCATCTATGTCTGCAGTCTTACTAGAAAAGGTTAATGCTGCTTTATGCTTATTTTGCTACACACTCCTGCACTGTGCAAGATAACCATGTATAGCACACTTATGGACACATAACATTACATGTCATTTAGCTGACTATTTTGTAGCGGAGGAGCGGTGTAGTGTGAGAGAACTTGGGACACTTAACGTCTTAATCTGGTGCTATAAATGTTTGTCAATGCATTTTGACATTCTGCTTGTTTTGAATGCTGTTGTCCAAACTTATATTTGTCCATCTCAGTAAAATGTAGTTAAAAAACGTTTTGTTTTTAAGTGAATCATCAGGTCAAGCGGTAAATCGTTTTCAATCCAAAATATGAATATTTAGATTTGAATATATAAGGAACTGAATGATATAAAAACCTAAAAATTTAAATAAAAACATGGACTCGCCCTACATTTTGACTCTTCTACCAATTATATTGTGAATCGGTGTGTCAGTCTGAAGCTCAGAACCTGTTTAAGTTTAAGGTGTGAAAGGTGGCCAAAACAGACACGAAAGTAGCTTATGTCGGCTAAATGATAGCTACGGCTGCCAGGAGTAGATCTAGCCAGTAAACATTGTTAGTGGATGCTTAGTGCTTGGTGAGAAAAACCTGTAAACTGACATCTGTAAATCATAAAAAAACAATGTTCACTGCTTTCTCATAAAGTGCTATCCTCTTTATTAATTATCAGCTGCGGGTGTGCCGTCTGTTCTGAAACACGTTATGGTAGCCGTCGGTCGTGTGAACCAGCTGAGCATTTAAGTACGTTGATTTTAATTTTTTTTTTAAAGCCTGTTGTGTTCTCTGCTATTCAGGTTTATGTTAGGATATCATGGGGTGACATATAGCAGATAATTCTTCTTTCTGGGAATCTGAGACATGAGGCTGGAGACAGACAAATACTACACAGTATATATGCTGACTGGTCCAGATGGTAGGGAAGCAGAGGGTCTTAGTGGATAATGTGAGGGAGCTGGTGGGGGGGTGGGGCCGTCAACGAGGGCATGTGGGTTATATCTCTCTGATTGGAATGCACAGCTGCACCAGCGCACACACAAATGCACACGCATACCGTTACACAGCTGAGTATGCGAGGACTGAACAGAAGTTTCTGGAAATGTAGGGAGACTTCACAGATATATGTGACTCAGCAGCGGAAGTTTGCTTCCTCCTCTGTCTTTTGCTCATCTTTTTATTTATCGCGGTGTCATTTCCATCTCATTTTCTCCTGCCCTCTCCTTCTCCCGTTTCACCGTCTCACCTTTATTAGAGCGTCTCTGTTCAGCTCTCAATACACAGACTTATTTACTGTCTTTGTCTCACTTTATGTCTATCTCTCTGCAGGGAGCTCATAATGTGACAGACTGTGCAGACTCCTCTCGCAACAGTTTCAGACACAACTCAATGGAATGTAAAGTCGAGCAGAAACGCACAGTGATGGGTTTAAAAGACAGATGGTAGTAAGTAAGTAAGTTCAAGGAAAACCCACCTACCTGCACATCTTTACCTTGTTGTTTGATCACCACTTTTACCTGACGTGTACATTTATGGTAGCCTCGTGAGACCGTCCTGATCTCTTGATCTTGAGATAGAGAAAATTTGGAGCCGTTCGCCAAACGACCGACCAATCAGCGCTTTTGAGGCGGGTTTAGGTGTGACGTAACGAGAAGCGACTGTTCAGTCTAAACAACATGGCAGCTTCCACGGATGAGATGAGCGTAGCTATCGCACAAGTTTTATCCGAATTAGAAAGTATTCCTTCATTGAAAGAAGAGCAGAAAACGGCACTGGAGGCTTTTCTCGGAGGAAAAGATGTTTTTGCTCTTCTCCCGACTGGTTTCGGCAAGATCCGATTGGTTGATTTGGCCCGTCTATCACCAACATAGGTGGTGATAGACAGATGGTTTATCCAATCAGCTAACCAGTATTTTCGCCCCTTCTCAAAAGTTCTCCAACGGAAGGTTGCCAGATGGATATGCCGAGCAAATGCGAAGCAATCCATCCGGCGGAGTCAGGTTACATTTATGGTGTCAAATTAAGAAAAAGGTCCTGCTACTATTTTGTTTGCCTCATAAAAAATCACCGACAGGAGTACATACTTTGCCCTCATCAATGTTTACGACTACGTCACTGGTTGGAGACATACAGTACATGCACAAGAGGTAAACACAATAACTAAACAAACTTGTATTTACTAATCTAATCAAATACACTAGCCCTGCAATAGTATACTACCCTGTGAAGCATGTTATGTTGAATCTTTGTTGATATAAGAAATATGGAATTAGTCCTGTGTTAATGTATGAGCACGTACTGTGCTTTGCGGTGTTGTGGACGGCATTACATTGCTGTTTGTCACTGATCTGAATGTTACCCTGGCACTAGTCTCGCATTGCCTGACCTATCGCCTCGACGCTGTGGAGTAAGGTCTGGCTACACCACAGAAACGTAATGGGATAGGAGAAAAAAATGCTCTGCGTTGTTTGCATTTCAACAACCGAGAGGATTTCTCATAAAATATTGAATCAACTTAACTGTTCACACAATACAATAACATGAGCTATTTAAATTAGCTGGATACATGGTTAAACATAATTTGCTCTCACCATTGTATCGCCGTGTGTATTTTGTCCAAAGCAATCCCCACCAATCGGTCCCAAAACGTCCCAGTTAGGATGTAAATGCCGTAAGCATATTCTTTGTAAATCTTTACATCATTCCCCGAAAGAACCAAGCAGGCCTGCTTTGTTGCACCAACCAAATGTTCTTAAAAACTTGCCATTTTCAGCCTGTAGCTTCCTAGCTCAAAGTTTGTTATTGTTTGAGGACGCGAAGGGATTTCAAGAGCAACAACACGCGCCAGATGTTAGGCAGTTATCCTGACCTTATAACCTGAAGTCTGAAGATTACTTGCAACAAGTAATTATCTGGATCTCCTCACACAGTAGTTATATTTCAGGCAATGCAATGAAAACTTTTACGTAACCATCCCATTATATATTCTTCTCAGTTGTTTGTGCCCCCTCATTTAACTTTATTAAAGAATTGATTTAAAAAAATACTTATAATATATACTTATAAATCACTAAACGGTTTAGGGCCAAAATACATTTCTGATCTGCTACTGCACTATGAACCCCCCAGACCTCTCAGGTCGTCTGGGACAGGTCTACTTGTTGTCCCCAGAGTCAGAACTAAACAGGGGGAAGCAGCGTTTAGTTTTTATGCTCCACATATCTGGAACAAACTCCCAGAAATCTGCTGCAACTCTCAGTTATTTTAAATCAAGGCTGAAGACCTATCTTTTTGATGTTGCCTTTTTTTAAATAATTGTTCATGTCTTCTACTGAAGTTGCATTGTTGAAACTGTATGACAATCTATATAAGCTCATGAAGAGAATGAAAAACTAAGACCGGTGGGAACGGCAAGGATTGTGCTTGGATTACGTGTATAGAGCAACGGCTTATACTGTACATTGTCCCATACTCTCAGCCTAAAATCTCAGATTTTATCTGCTTTTATATGTTTAACTGTTTCTTTAATGTTTAATTTCTTATACTGCACTGTAACCTTTATTCTCCTATTCTATCTGTCTTTAATGTTTTTAATCATTTTTGTATTTATTTATGTAAAGCACTTTGAATTGCCCTGTTGCTGAAATGTGCTATACAAATAAAGCTGCCTTGTTTTTATATGGTGAAAATGACACACCTTTTTGTTGTTGTTCTTTTGTAATTTCCCATTTATATAATCCCAATATTAAAGTTAGACAGGGAGTTCAAATTTTGTAATTGAAGTTGCGACCGAATTTTAATGAATGCGGATGATCTGATTTGCTCGCTGTTCTCCTATGACATTTTACACACTGTAGCTACAAGTGTCACACTTTTGGTTTTTCCCCTCACAGATGAGAGGGGGTTTTCAATCTGGAACCCGACTTTATGGATCATTGGTTCAAAATGGGTCATAATAAGGCAGGGAACCTACATGTGATTTTGTTTAATAATACACATTGCGTTGTCATGAAAAGTTCATCACTGACATGATATAGCTGCTATGAAACTGACACTATTGTAAGCTCGGCTATGACGCTATTAGCACTGCCAGACAAAACAATGGGAAGGAAGCAAAGGTCCTCACAGGTCAACTGGGTTCCTAGAAACCAAGACTCAACTTGGGACACCAGTCAAGCTCAAAGTCAAAATTATTTATTGCACCTATTGCAGAGGGCCTTGGGTCTGTGGGCCCTATCTTGCACCCGGCGCTAGTTTAAGACTGACGAAGTTGTCAGTTTCCTGTCCAGCGCCCACGTCGTTTAAATAGCAAATGCACCTGCGCCCATCTTTGCGCCCATGGGCGTGCTAGTCTTAAGGGAGGTGTGTTCAAGTGAATTATTGGTCTATTGCTATCTTGAGGCAGTGGGAAGTGATCGTGCCATTGACCAACAAAAACCTGGTCTAAAGTCAATACAGTGAATTAGTAAAATGTGCCTAGACTCGTGCACAGCGCGCACACACAATGCTTGTTACACACACACACACACACACACACACACACATACACACACACACACACACACACACACAGGGAAGCGCAGCAGCACACAAACATGCAAAAGATTACAAATAAAAACATTACGGTGCGCCATCATCCGCCATCATAATAGCAATGTGCCAAGGTCCAAACGTGCCTGGTTTTTAAAAGGAATGGGAGATGACCCTCTGATTGGTTTATTGCATGTTACGCCCAAAACACACCTATGAATTAATGAAGACACTAAGTACAACCCTTTTGAACCATGCGCCCGGCGCACGGACCCTTTTTTTCTGCCGTGAAACTACCAAAAGTGGATTTGGACACGCCCTAAACGCACCTGTGCCAGGCGCTTCACGTTAAAATAGGGCCCCGTGTGTGTGAGTGGATCCGTGCGCGCTGTCTTGTCAGCTCCAATCATGTGGTGCATCATATAGCGTCAAGCCTCTTTCAGAAGGGGTCTAATTAAGGTTTGGATTTGGGTGGGTTTTCCACAGGTCTTTTATAGAGCAGGTCCAAATGTCTGGGCACATGTCACACAGTCCAATAAAAATAGTTCACTTGACCGAGATTTCGGGATACTCTTCAGTTGAGCCACAAATTGTCAGTTATTTTGTTAAAACAAGTACCATAATTGAAGTATGTTGGGTTATGTTATGTTGTGATTGTAGGATGCACATGCATGTCAGTTTGATAACACTGTTATGAATAGCTGCATGCATCTGTTTTCCTTCTAAATGAGATTTCACTGTGTTTTGTTGACATTGTTTTCTATGCAGGTATTAGGAGTGTTGTTGCTTTGGATGTGATTGTCCATGTGTGTGTGTGAATATGATGTCACGCATATGATGTTGCATTACTATGACACATCATCAGCTCGCTCTCCCTGTGTCTGTGCGTTCTCTCTCCCTCGACCTCCATCCCACTTTCTCTTTGTATACCTCTCTATTCACTCTCTCCCCTTTTTTGGTCTCAGCCTCTCAGTCTCTCTCATAACCGGTTTGAAGTCTACCAGTAGGGGTGTGTGTGTGGGAGAGGACGCCCTGCATCCTGCAGCTCTTTGTATTGAAAATGAGTATTATATTTTTCAAAAGGCCAGCAGGCAGTCAGCGCCTACGTGTGTATATTCTTTTATTTTTATTTTTCAACAGAGGAAAGCAGACAGGGTGCAGACACAACAGAATAACACCACAGATGATAAAGCAGCCAGGAATCGGATCCACATGTACATAAAGACAGTGAGGCATGAGATTCCTCAGATTCTTAGCTGTTCAAATGCCCAGACAATTTGGAAAGAAAAAAAAACCTGCATTATTTATTTATGAGAAAGTTACTCCCAAGCTGGCAGGATTGCATAAGAGAGATTGTTTTATTTATTTACTTATGTATTCATTTGATAAGGACAATACAGAAGACTTTAACATATTTTGTTGTTGTTTACGCCATTGTTTCAGTTGTGTATTATGACTGATAATACCTAATGATAACATGTATAATGGTCCCAAGATAAATCTGAGATCATCTTGATATTGCTCATGGGGTAGAAAAGAAGAAAACAAAAACCAAGTTCTGTTACACAAATTAGTATTTTTCTTTTTGGGATGTTTCACCCCAAGCACACATTTTATCATTCTGGGCAGAAATCTGTGAGATCACAGAAATACCTTTGAAGATGCAACTCTATGCCCTGTAAAACATAATGTTTGGATTTTTTTCCTTTGAGGTTATTGGAGGCTGCGCAGACCTCTTTATATTGAGTTGCCTCTGCTGCTAGTCTAAATTTCATTTCAAATATCAAATGCTTCTATAAACCTACAAAATAAAACAGACCCTGTATGTCTTCACCAGCATTAAAAAGAGCAAAGATTTTAGAGTGAAATAAATCAATTTCAATGGAATGGACCTGGTTACCAGGGCAGAGTAAACTGGGTTAAATAGCCAAATAGAGGAAGTTATCGTATTAGCTGTGTTGAACTTGTATCATCGTCTTGTCTAGTTAGCAACCAAAGGAGCTTAAAGCTATGTTGGAGCGGTGTTATGGCTGGCATGGTACCGTTTAGCTGCGCAGCTACAGTAGGTCACAACAGAAGTATCCCTTCAGGTAGTCATTACATCACCAAGCGTCCAGCACCACGTATAAGCAGTTAGAACAAAGTGTCCACAATCATCCAGAGAAATAAAGATAACACATTAACATGCAAGTGGATGTATATGAGCCAACAGATGATGCGTGTACACAGGCTGTATGCAGATGGAGGCGGATCTAATGCTCTTTTATGCCTCACAAAAACATAAACACACACACGCAGGTGTATCTCACATGACAACATGTATGACTGAGCCGCATGGTTGAGCGCACTGTATGGTTCCTGGACCTATATACTAAGTCTAGTATGGATGTGTTATTATTTGATTTACTATAGATAGACGGAAATGAAGAAGATAGGTGGAAAAGAAAGAAGAAGAAAAAAAAGTGTAAATGTGTGTGTATGCATGTGTGTATGCATCTGTGCCTGTGTATGCATGGGTATATGTGAGCTGTAGGTCGGTAGATATACGGTGTATGTCTATGTAAGGAAGAATTGTGTTGAATTGTTTTGTATTTAACTAAAGGATAAAAATAGAGAAAGGGGGTAGGACTAGAAAAGTTTGTTTATGAACTTCTTCCTATGGGAATTTCTTATTTGAATTACTTACAATTTTGGTAGATTGTGCTCAGAAGTTCATGTCCTTATTTATCTGTCATTTTAATTTATGTTTAATATATGTATGTATGTGTATATATATATATATATATATTTTTTTTTTACATGTTCAAAATAAACTAGTACTACTACTACTACCACTCTAGCATTAAATCAAATACAAATAGCAAATGTAGCATTTCCTCCTAAAGCCGTTGGTGTGCTGGTGTTTGTGTGATTACGTAACTGCTGCCTCTGTCCCTGTTGTGTTTATGAATGCATGGATATTTTTCCCTCTATTACCCTAATTAGAGTGGTTACTTTGGCATGCAGCTCGAAGGGGGGATGAAAAAACACACACACACCTTGAAGTCTCTCTCGTCCTTTTCTCTTTCCTTTTAACCACGCCACTCACTCTTTCACTGTTTATCAGTGTACTTTTCTTAGCTTGATTTCAATAATACATCAAGGTTATGCATATTTCAGTGGCTTCGTGTAATACACTCGTGACACGCACTCCTCACTACACGTGTACAGTATACAAGTTCCCGTGCTGCTGCAGGGGGAAGCCCTCCGAAGAAAGACTTGCAGGGTCTCCCCCTCCTCATATACGTCAGCAGCGGGGCCTCATGATAAGACTCCAGTCCTTAGAGACAGTGGGGAGGGAGAAATACGCGGGGATGGATGGATAGATACATCAAGGTATCTTAGATCAGAGGACAAGGTGCGATAGAGCCGGAGAAAAACAGAGGTATTGCGTAAATCTTTGCGAATCGTTTCTCGACTTTGTTGTTTTTTTCTTCTTCATTACTTTTGAAGACGTCTTCGATGTCTGTTGTGTTTCTGCCCTGCACTTCTCGAGAGATCACTTGTCCATCGAAGAGTGCGGGCAGGACGTAGACATGATTTTCCTTTCAGTTTCTTTCAGTTATTTTTGTTGTTGTAGGTGCTGTAGTTGTTCTTTGTGTGTTCAGCCATTTTTGCTCTTGCTGCTCACACTACCTTTTACCATAATGTACATTCACCGATATTAATGAAACTGAAACCAAACATGACACACCTAAATGATTGTTAACATGAGGATATACTTCTCTAAACTACATAAAGTGTGCTATATTTAAAAATAAGGATTAAGAAAAGGCTAATTCAAGTTACTTCTTCTCCTGTAAAATTTAATGTGTCTAATTGGATGTCTGGTTTTCCAAAAAATATTTAGTATTTCAAATGAAAACCCATCCCTTTTGTGTGTTCCCAACGAATATCCTCTTTCCTCTTCTGTTCTTCAAAAATCCCATCTAGTAGGATCTTGTAATAATCGCTGATGAGACAAGCAGGAAGAAAAGGCTGGATGATGAAAGCGTAGGAGTTAGTGTGGAGGGGGGTAGGGGGATGATGGGATTGGGGGATGGGGAAGTGGCTGGGACAGCCACGGAATGTAAGGCATGGAGTTTAGGATGACATATGACTATTGATTATCTGTGGGAAGCACACACATTCCTGTTGATTTAGACTGGTGGCAATACGTATTGTATAAATTAATTAAATACAGTGCCAAGAGAGATGCTTTCTTCCCTAGATATAACACCGTCTAAAGTTGCAAGCTCGGAAGTGACTTGTGTTGTGTAATAAAACCAGAGCGAGCACACACAGTCAAATACTTTGCTTCTCTGAGCCCAAATGGGCTTCTGAGGGTTGGTATAGAGGAAATTGAGCAACCAGGCTTTCAGGCTTTTGTCCAAGCAGCTGAGAGTGGTCTGAAACCGGAGCCAATATAGCAAAAGCCTCATGGGAGCCATTTTGGGGCCAAGGCTAGGGTAAAGAGGATATGAGCTCCAACTCTGTACATGACGGAAAGGCATGAGGGGGAGAGACAGACAGGTGGGAGAGACAGACGGGGTTCGGAGGCCTGTGTGCTGCGGAGCTTGATCTGTCTGCTCGCTTTTGCTCACAGCTGAGAATGAATGGACGCACACACACACACACACACACACACACACACGCACACACACAGAAAGCATTTAACTCCTGTAATGAGTTCAGCGGGTCCTCAGGATGGACATTACTTTCGATAATGTAATGTCCTATTCCACAGACAGATAACGGGAAAGTGTGATTTAGCGCGGCTGGGGCCTCATGTAAACCCTGTCTGTATTAATCGCCCCTTTAGGAAGCCCTCGCTTTAGTATTGCTACATGACAATCAAGATGCAAACTATCCTCTGAATAAACTTAGTTCACCACTTTTGAACGGAGCCCACGACTGTCTCCATTGTCCCTTCTGTTTCAAGACTTCAATGACTCCTTAATTGGCTTTCGGGGACACGGCTCGGCTGCCAAGGGTCTTGAAGGAGAACATCAACCTTTTGGCAAATTATTATTTTGATCGGCTTAGCCTTGTGTGACGAGAAAGTTGGCAGCAGCCTCACATTTGTGTGCCCAGCATTTATTCGGCTTGTTCCAGCGTAGCTGATGCTTTGGAGTGATCTGTGAACTGCACACGATAGCTCTAGGGCAATGCTGTTCAATAAAAGGCTGCATTGCTGGCAGTGTGTTTACAACAAATTGTATTGTATCTTGTGACATTAATCAAAGAGAACAGTTGCCAAAAGATTGGTTGACTGAACTTTAAACATTTTCTAACCCAGCTGAGAGTCTGTCATCCTTAAGATCATTGTGAAAACGATTGCAGCTTTTGTTATTTTAGTAGATTGAGCCATGTGGTGTCTTGACAAAGTGCTTAAGAAACAGAGTACTGGCAATTCAAGTTAGGGAAGATGGATTTGTGTCTGGGGGAGGCCTGATGTTTCATATCTGATCTGATTTTGCTAACATTGCTACTTTGCCCTTGTTTTTAGTTGTGACAGCAGTAATATTGGGTTTATGGATTGCTCGTGCGATGGCAGCAACAACAACTATAACACCTGCATGGGCCTGACTGCTGCATCAATCTGTGTTTCCTTTAGCTGGTAAAGCAGAGGTCTCTGATCTCCAGGTAAATGAGTTTAGTTGGAAACTTGTTGAATTGAATCATCATTTACTGCATGTAAACATGCATTAACTTTTTTTAAAGGTGCAATATGTAATGCTGACAGCTAGTGTTTAAAATCGTTACTGCAGTACAAATTCAAAATAGTGGAGAGAGTCGTCTCCCCCAGCCCCCTCCTCCCCAGACTCAAAGTTCACGGAGGTTGCCAGGCTGAGACCGCAGCATGCATAGTCTCGCTTTGCCAGACCCTCCTCCAAAGCACGCTGAAGGAGCGGTCCACAGCAGTGTTGCTAGACGCTTGTCTCACATAGCCAGACATTACTTCACAGCACAGCGGAGTAGATCTAACGTTAGATGCTGGCTATATTGACAGCCATAGAAGCCTGTCCTCCGGTAACATTAGCAGGGTTAGCATGGCGGCGTTAGCCAGGACCAGTCGGGATCACTTTATTGGCTGTGTCTCAATTTTTGTATTTTTTTTTGCGAGTAACCAACTTGGATACTCTAGCTATACTGTATAATTCAATGTTAGTACACGAATGTTGAAATTACATAAAATGCCCGTCCCTTGTAGCCGTGATAAATTAGCCTGAAGCTAATGCTTACATGCTAAGGAGGAAATTAGCCAACTCTGCGTCCTTTTGGGCTCTGAGCTGTCTCCATCTTTCAAATACATCTCCAATATTTACCCGGGGTTTGTTAAGTCTCTGGTTAGAAACATGCCGTTTTTTTTTTTTTTTTTAGGTCTGGTAGAATCTATCTCCGTTGATCCTGTTTGTTTGTTTGCTGCTTTCATGGCTGTCCTAACGTTACAGCTGTAGCACGCTGGGTTTATGCTTTTACAGGTGTATCTGGCAACCCGGCCTGGCTGTCAAACTGGGCCGTTGATAACAACACACAGGCCAACACACAAACAGAAATTCCGTCACGGAAGGGAAATTTCAAATGGAGAAAATACTGGCATTAGCATTGTTGTCAGAAAAGATAATATTTCAACTTAGCATGTTGCCTTAATATCTGATGACGCGTTGGGGTCATTTTTGGATTCATTACAGTCAATATATTACATATTGGCCCTTTTAATTTCGTACATTAAAATGAATCATAATTATTGACCCAGTTACCGGGTAATACAAACAACCAAACTAGAGAATACAGTAAGTGGGCCACAGTTAGGACAACTGGATCAGGAAGAGTGTTTAGATTATAACTTTCATATGTATGCACACAAAGATGAAGGGATTAGGTCAGATTGTTGGGAGATTGGGTTGCCTAACCCTCCCGAAGCATCGTTTATGCTAACTACGTCACATAATGTACACAGGGATGGGTGAGTAGCATTATCCAAAGTGGAAGCATTAACCTTGTAATTAAATATGTAAGCTGTTTTTAACATACATTACGTCATAAAAACTTTGTTTTTTTTCATTTTTTATTATTTATTAATAAACCTTTTAAATATAAAACAACCTGACTAACCAGTGTATTTTAGTTTTACCACTGGCTTACATTTGTTCTGTGCAGTGACTTCTGCTCCCTCTCCTTAGTTTCCAGTAGTAATAAAAGCAGCACTGGTCGTTCAAAAGCGTTTTATTGGTTTCCCTGTGGCCGTATGGAGGGCAGGAGTGAGCGATCCACCAGGAACACATGGATATCTTTCCTGACTGTGTTGCCCTGCCCAAACTCGGTGTGTCTGAATGTCATGCCACGTTTTCTGTGACCACGTTTAACTGATGACATTCTCGTCCCATCAGCTGTCTCATCTAAATGAAACCCGGGGGACTTGACTCGAGATGGGAGCTTTTGAATCTCTTTTTTTTTTTTTTTTTCTCTCCATCCAGATATCAATTACTGTCAAGTTTCTGGCAGGTTCCTCTGATGGTGTAAATGTCAGCAGGGTCTACCGGCATGGACCGACAGCGAAGCTGCTCAGGATCCAAATGCACAGCACCAAACTCTACCCCAGCATTAACCTCCGTCCTTTACTTCTTCTCTCTGTGATTTTCTACCTCTTTCTCCGTCCAGCTCTCTGTTTCCCCTTCTCTCACTAAAACACTCTTCATTAAATATAGTGTATGTATTTATGATCAATCATCCAGGCAGCACGGGAGTTTAAATTGATTGTCAATTTAAATTGCCTATAAAGACGTTGACGTGGCACAGAAGCAGCAGCAGTTGAACCGTGACAAATACGATGAACAAAATATGAAGGATAATGTTGATTATGAGTAAATGCATAAACAAACAATTTTAAAAAAAGACAACTTTTCAGTTTTCCTTCACTTAAGCTTTATTATTATGTTATAACATGAAGGAAAAAGAATCCATCGTCTTGGCAAATATTGGGTGCATTTTGCCAGTGTTGGATGTTGTGTGTATGTGTATACAGGAAGATGGTGTGATGTATGTGTGGTGTAGCCAAACCTTACTCCGCAAAGCTGTGGAGATAGGTCTGGCAATGCACTGGCACAGCAGGCTGGCTCCTGAACAGACAAAGATTACAGCTCCAGACCAGAGTCTACTATCCCCAAATCTTGTAAAATCTAATAAAATGATCTGGATCTGATTTCAAAATGGCTCATCTGGTCCCAATAAGAAATTGCATGGCCTAAATCCGGTCTGTCACAAAAACACAACTAATCTAAACTTTTGTTTTTATTGAATTGATAATTTAAGGAGCCATTTTGAGTGTATTCATTATATCTATTCAGCCCAACAGATATCATATTAAAAAAAAGAAAAGAAAAAAAAATAGGGCTATATATATATTTTTATATTTTTTTACTGAAAACAAAAGCATGTTAGTATACTACATAGTGTATTAGAGGAATTTCATGGAATAACTAATACATAAACCAAAATAATACATACTACTGATGATCGATCCTTGTGTTTCTGTCGCTTACACTCACGGAAGGTATGGGCTAATACATTTTTCATTCTATTTTCATTATCTACTGCTGCTGACTGCATGGTGATGCATGAAACATCGCGGTGCGTGCGCGCCCGGCTTGGATCTTCATGGCTTTTTCGCGCGCATGTGTGCGTCTCCTACTGTGCGCTACATCCCTATAGCCGGCATCAAGTCACGTGTCAGGACTCCCGGGTCCTGGGCCAAGTTTGTCGGTTTCAGATCAGCCACGGAGCATCAGCACACAGAGAGCCACACGGCCCGACCCTCCCGCGCGCATCTCCGCTCCACGCTGCGTAACCAACACCTCAGCGAGGATGGACGGATGGATGCAATGGATTGTGGATAGATGTTAACCGAACGCGCCAATGAAGACCACTTCAAGTGATTCTTTGATTACTTCCAGTGATTTATGCTCTCGGATTACCTTTTGATCTGTTAAAAAAAAAAAAAAAGAAAAAAAGAAGAAAGAAGATTTGAAGAGAGGAAAGACAGGAAGGAAAGCTCCGGGCTGCTGGGAAAGGCTGGGTGCGCTGGAAACACGGAAAGTCACGGATCATGCTTATGGGAACTTCCGATTCCGTCTCGATAAGGTAGGCTATTTGAAAAGTATAAAGTTGTTCTGTCTGCCTGTACTGTTTAAATAAACATCGAGGATCCACTTTTTAATGGCGAAAAAAAACCCAAAACACAGGTGATGGGCGCTCCATTCCATCAGGCGTGTTTTATTTCACCGTTTGAAATGCGTAAGTACTTTTTTTTTTTTTTTTTAGCAGCTATCCTAATCAGAGCATGTTTAAAATGTTTCCTTCTTTGTCGTACAGCCCCTTCAGGAGAGCATGCAACTGCCTCAGATGCGCTTTTTTCACACGTAACGGCAAACGATGGACAACAAAGCCCATTAAAAAGCCCTTAAAAGAGAAAAGTCTGTTAGCTGGATTATATTGACTAATGTTTGCTATTATGCTATAATACTTATAATAATCAGGATTAGTGTGGCATTTCATGTGTGTGTGTGCGTTTTTTTCTTCCTTTTTGCGCATTCCCTGCCCACCATTGCGTGGTGTGTGCTAAAAACCTCCAGTAGACCGGAGACAGAGCAGTCCATCTGTTCAATCACATAGCAACAGGAAGAGGAGGGAGACAGAGTAAAAAAAAAACACACACTATTTTCACAATATCACAATATGATTCTATGGCAGGGATGTATAACTTATTTGTAATTGGATCCATATGTTTGTGTTTCTAATTCAATTGTGTCATTGAAACAGCAGATCAATCTGTGGTGCTCAATCATCAGTATCCATGGTTGCTGTATGTTAACACACATTGGTCATTCGTGTCTGGCTTGATTGGAAGCAAGTACTTTTGATGTTGACGGATTGGAGGAGGAAACAGTCAGAGTCAGAGTGTTTATTTGGCTCATTATGTGATCCGTCTCCAAAATGCTCTCTGCTAAGTTGATCCCTCTCTCTCTCTCTCTCTCTCTCTCTTCCACCCTCTTCTTTTTCTGTCACTGTTTCTCTGCTAGGGCTGCACGATACGAGGAACCTATGCGATAACGTTGTTGAATATCGAGATAACGATATCACTTGCAATAAACAAACAGATATTAAAGTGAACTCAGTTCTGCCTTTCTGCTGCTTTCAGTTGTTCGAACAAACTGCTTTTTTAATTTAAAACAAATGAAAGGAAATCATTTCCAACATTTCGTTTTTTTTGAACAAATTGAACATTGAATCATAAAAGGCACCACTAAAAAAAGAAGTGGACTACTCATCTTTTCTTTCGACTAACAAAAAACAGCTCTGTGTGTCTTTCGCGATATGTCGCAGCCTTTGGCGATGTCTATATTGCGACAGTTGATATTGCGACTATGATAAAAAAAACGATACATTGTGCAGCCCTTTTCTCTGCAGTCTTTGCAAGTGTTCTTTCCTCTTCTACGTCTCTGCCTCTTACACCACAAGGTTGTCCATTTTGTCCCCATCCCCCACTCTCCACCCCTCTCTAACCCCTGTTCCTCTGACCTTCCTTCAGAGTGGCTCTGCCTGATGCTCTATCATGACTGATGGCGAGGGGAGAGCGCGCTTTCAGTACGCAGAGTGCCCGGAGGCCCAGGTGCGGGAGGAGGTGCGGGAGGAGGTGAGGCTTGCTATACCGACGCCCTACAGGAATGACGCCCCGGGTCAGGATGTTGACCCTGGAGGAGGCCATGATGAGGAGGAAGAGGAGGAGGTGGAGAAGAGGAGCGGGGGGAGGAGGAGGAGGAGAAGCGCTACTGGTCGGGGCGATGGAGCAGAATGGAGTCCCGAGGTTCAGGAGCATGAAGACCAGGAACCGGAAGTGGAAGTTGGACCAACATTGGGAGTTCGCATCAGGGCTCCTATTCGGGATCCAGACTGCGTTTCGGAGGAGGATCAGCAGCAGCAGCAGCCGTACCCGGTCCTGGCCCCCATGGCCTTCTTCTGCTTAAAGCAAACAACAAGGCCTCGCAACTGGTGTCTTCGCGTCGTCTGTAACCCATATCCTTTCATATGCTGGAAACCTAACTCTAAGTCTGACACCTGGTAAGACCCAATATGTCCTCACTCCTGTATGTGTGAGCGTTGCGAAGCTTGCACACATCCCTTGAATAGAAAGGTATGTGATTTATATGCTTTTAAGTCTAAAACATAGTGCTGTAGTCAGCTGTTGTGAATCAGTGCAGCTTTGCTCGTAAAGCTTTGTTCTAACCATGTAAATGTAACAACTTGCCTGGTCCTATGAGACTAAACAAGCACCAGTAGCAGGCTCCACACTTGTGAAATTTGACAGGCCATTTGTCCAAACCACTAAGGGTTGATTCTCCTTAGGATGCCGTTGTTTGGGCATATGAGATGAGTGTGGCTGTACATGTAGGAATGACCGGTCTTGCTGCAGCTGTCTTGAGCTCATCTTCATTGGGGAATAAAGTTGATGTTAATTTGACTTTTGGCAGTTTCTGTCCTGCGCTGGCTTGAGATTTGGTTGGTTTATATTTGAATCTTGTGTACTGATGTGTGGTATAAGGCAGTGGTTCTCGACCTTTTTTCAATAATGCACCCCCATGAAATATTTTTTCATCCAAGTACCCCCTGATCGGGGCGCCCAGATAGCTCAGTTGCTAAAGCCGGTGCCCATATATAGAGGTTTACTCCTCGACGCAGTAGCCCGGGTTCAACTCCGACCTGCGGCCCTTTGCTGCATATCATTCCCCGTCTCCCTACCCTTTAATGTCTTCAGCTGTCCTGTCAATTAAAGGCCTAAAATAGCCAAAACATAATCTTAAAAAAAAAATAAAAATAAAATGTTTAGAATCACTAAAACTTTTCATTATTAAAGTGTATAATTATTTTAGGAATTATGCATCACTAATATTTTTTAAATAAACATTTAAAAAAAAAAATCTCCCGTACCCCCTGCAGTACTCCACTGGTATAAGGCACCCAATCCACAGTGAGTTGATCATCCCATTGACCAAACCACATTGATGTTGCAGGGTTAAAGAGGCAGGGTGGCCTTAATAGGACCACTAACAGAGCTTTTAGGCTGTCAAAAGTACATTCACATTCACATTAAAGTAAATTTGGCTTTATTTGTGCAAATTTGACCAGTGTTAATCAGTGTGTTTAGACTGTTTTGGACACCTTTCTCAGGTGTCCATTATATTCTGTAGGAAATCCCAACACAGGAAATCATGCTCTTTTCTGGCCACATTTAGTAACATCTTTCCAATGGTCATGTATGTATATATTTTTACTAAGCATTGCTTGTTTTTGGTATACTTTACCTGGGTTCACTTCAGTGTAGACAGAAGTGCTGGGTTATATCACTCGAGTTGTTTTGCGATCAAATTCAAGTATAACTCTTACGTTTTAAGTTACCCATTATTAAGCACGCTGTACAGATTAAATACTATCTTTGAGGTGACAGTATCTGTTTCCTGGCAACCATTTTGAGCTAAAAATCATTCATTTTAGCATGGGGATGCCAAATAGTCCACGTGAAATCAGCTTCTAGCTACTCAATGTTTTTTAGTATCTATTATTTACCCCTGAGCCTAACATCCCACCTGGATCATTTTCATCTGTGGGATGTTTTAGCACACTGGAGCCAAAAAAGGACAGAATGTGCATCCAAATTCAAGCACTTTATAAAAATAATTTGTAGATGAACCACTGCAATATTTTTGCATGCCTGATGCGGGGAAGTGGGTGGTGTAAAAACAACATCAGGCCCTGGGTTACATTTATCGGCTAAGTACAATCCTGTGTACCTGGAATCTATTGTACAGGCTACTGAGTGTCTAAAAATACAAAATTATAAAATGCAAATTGGACTTATTTTTATTCTCTTCATATCTTCCCTTTGTCTTCTGGTGTTGTGGGTAGATTATAGCGGCAGTAGACTTTGACTTGCTGCATCCAGATGATTTTGTAACAGTACTGCATGATGCTTTGGTATGTGTGTGTGTGTGTGTGTGTGTGTGTGTGTGTGTGTGTGTGTGTGTGTGTGTGTACACAAGTCTATGGCAGGGGCAGCTCAGAGATGGAAGTGAACAGTTTCTTTTGGAGGGGAATCGTGTGAAGTTGTCGATAAATGCTGTAGACAGGTAGATACACAGTTATGCAGTCATGTAACTATTTCTTTACTACTGCTGTAGGAGGGGGAATTGAGGATTCATACCCCCATCCTCAGACCTCAGCCCGATCAGTGGATCAAAGCCACATGGATGCTCTGTCTAAATGGGTCAATGCGTTGCCAACTTTCCTTCACGACCCTTGAATATGAATATGGATCTGATGCTAGCTGGCTTTGGTTAACTGCTGTTTGTTTTTGTTTTTACCAGGGATGGAAATTGATTTAATGATATGTGCATCTCCAATAAGAAAAGAGTATCTGAGTGATCAGGCTGTGCTTAATCCCCTCTGTGATCCCCGATCGAGTTATAATAATAGAATATAGAGAATGAGTGATAGTGTGTCTTTCATTAGACCTTTCCTGTCTGTCAATTGCCCTGGTCTTTCAAACTCCATGACCTACAGTTAATAACTAAATTTTTTTGACAAACATTTCAAGCTAACGGACTTAATTAACTGAAAGTAACCCCGATGGCATAATCAGAAAAAGAGCCAGAGAAGACATTAAGCATCCGTTCTCTCCAGGATGAGTAAACTGATCTTAATGTGTAAAATGGTTTTGGGCTTTTTAAGGTTTAATTGGTGTCCTTGAGGAAAGGCCTAGTAGTTACACAGACCTTCTTAAAACTGGTGGACCTGGATCTACTCCATCAAATGTCCCAGAGCAAAACAAAGCATCTCTACCAGCTCACTTTGGGGATTAATACCACAGTGTTATATCCGTACTGTAGATACTAAAGAACCCAGGCATGGAAATAAAAAAGTCTTCTCTTGCAGAACAGAGGTACTCGCTGAAATTAAAACATTACACAATTCACGGAGGCTGCCCCTGCAGTATGAGCAGTATGGCCTAATCCACACATACACAGGTATTTTTTTAAACGTAGATTTATTCTATACATTTTGGCCTTTGTCCACACAAACTGCGGTTTAGGTCACTGAATGTAGATCTTTTGAAAAGTTCCTGCCACTTTGTTGTCGTGTAGACAGGGAAAACAGAGGTTTTGGCTTGTAACTAAAGGGTGTGCACTGTTATCTCTTTTGTCAGGTGTCATAAATGAAACGAAATTTCATACAATGGTGGACAACTTGTAGATGTTTACACATGAATTTAGAGTTACTCTTCCACTATATTGAGGCACAGAGGCATCCACATAATGCATTGCAGCCAGGTAGCTTTCCTGTAATAGCTTTTTGTCAGGCTTCTGATTGACCAGCAGCTTCTTCTTCTTATTTGCGTGATTGGCCTACATTGCTTTTTAAAACTGTACTTTGGACAGGATTTCTTTTTTGAGAATGAAGGCAGACCTGCACAGGCATTTTGTAAATGAAACAAATGAACATATTGTTGGCTGTTTTTTTAATGAATACAGCATAAAGTGGAAGGGATTCTGGCCAAGTCTGTTTCCTCTTATGTAGGTGCTTACATGCAAAAACTGATATTTCAAGGCTAGGACGAAGAATACTGGCATTGCTGTTTTTGAACTTGTTTTCATATGTTTTATTTCCAGGACAGAGAAGATGAAAATGAAGGTACAGGTTGTTTGACAGATGTTAGTGTTGCATTACATTAAGTCTTTTTTGTTCACAGCGCTGTAGCAGGGATAATACTGCAGTGACTGCTGAGGTACAGTAGATTATTACCATGAAGCAGATGCTCCTATAGGTCTGCACGTGTGCTTTTTTTCCTGCTTGTTTTTCATCAGATTTCAGATTTCCAGCTGATGGTATAAGGTCAGTCATTGTTTGGCGACAGCGTGGACTGTTTGTACCAAGATAGTGTGGCTAATTAATGAGACACACCGTCACATGCTTGGCATTGCATTACAACTGCTTGTTTAAATCTGGAACCAGGTTAGGTCATAAAAGAGCTGATCTCACTGGACAGCTCTCTGTGTTTTATTCCTCAGTGACTGTGTGTGTGTGTGGGGGGGGGGTTGCAGGACCCACTGTGTAAGCATTGCAGAGTTGGTGGTCCTCAGTGGGCTATATAAATATTATCCGCAGCATAAATGCTCTGCCACTCAACTACACAAAGGCATGCACACTTTGGGGAGAGAAGAGACAAAAAAAAATAAAGGACGTCTTTTTTTTTAATAAAGCCTTACCTAACCTAAAATGCTGGAGATTTGACAAACCAGTGATCAAACTGTTTTGAACACAATTTTATTATATAAATTCCACATTCCTGACAGGAATCTAATCTGTATTTGGGAAGCTTCTAATCACATGTGACAATAAAAACAGATCAACAGTTGCTCACAATTACCGGAATGGCATTTCAGCCAACAGCATTTCTCATTAATCATTAATCATGTTTATGAGGCTCATCATCATCAATCAACTGACCTGCTTTATTGTCTGTACATTAACATCTTAGGATGTCCAGAAAAATGCATATTTGCTCAAGCTGCAGTTACAGCAGCGAGCTAATTGATTTATATTATTTACTACTTTGCTCTTTACTCGTTCGCCATACAATACAAAAGATTAAAAAAAAAGGCTTTGATTTTTTTTTGTGGCTTTCATTTTAATCAAGACACAAAAAACACTTTAAGATGAAAGCCTCCTGAAAATATGTGTTAATAAATAAGTTTTATAATTGTGGAATTAATCGTTTTGTTAAATTCTGGTTCCATTCTCTTGGGGTTTTGAACTGTTTAGACGAAACAAGCAAAATGAAGACAACACCAAAGGCTCTGTGATCGTGTGATGGGGATCTTTCATTATTTCCAAATATTTTATAAGCAAAACAATCAATTCATGAATAGACAGTAACGCAGCAGATTAATCAATACTGAAATATTTAATAATAATACCATTGTTGGTTAGTTGACTTCTGAAGTCTACTGGAATAACCAATGTAAATGGACTGTTTTCATATAGCACTTTTCTAGTCTTAACGACTACTCAAAGTGCTTTAACATAGTACAGGAACCATTCACCATTCACACACATTCATACACTGTGGCCGAGGCTGCCGTACAAGGTGCCACCTGCTCATCAGATAAACACTCACACACATTTACACTCCGATGGCGCAGCATCGGGGGCAACTCGGGGTTCAGTGCCCAAGGACACTTCGGCATGGAACTGCAAGGCCAAGGATCGAAACACCAACCTTCCGATTGGCAGGCGACCTCTCTACCACTTAGCCACAGCCGCCCTGCTGCTTGTTTGGCAGTAATGTAAAGCAACTTGTAGCTCACAGGCTGAATCTAGCCGTGTGTGGTCCCAACAAGGAACCTATCCAGTAGATAATGAGGTGCAGTCAATTACACCTGACTCAACTCTTTCAGTGCTAACACGTCCTGTGACACACTGTCACTGGACTGAATGTTTAGGCATGGTTAGATGGTGAGAAAGGATAACAAGCTAACTCAGGCTGATTAGATCAGATTCTGGGGGCCAGACAAGGTTAATCCATTACAGATGAGTGGATTCATCATGCTTTCTGTCTCCATTAGTCATCCTATACTCTAAACATGTGGAGAGGGCCTCTTGCACTTCCTTCATAAATGAATACAGAGGAGGGCATACGTGAAGACGCACGCACACACACACGCACGCACGCACACACACACACACACACACACACAGAGAGAGATCAACCTGTTTTATTTAACCCTTATTTAAGCAGGAAAACATTGTGAGGACCATTGGTTAAAAATAAATAAAACACAGGTGATTTCTGTCTGAGTTTAAATCTCAAGCATGAAGGGTCTCGTCAAACTGCAGCCTGGAGAATAAATGTTTAGGATGATAAGAGGCCTCACTGTTTGCTTACAGGGAAGTCTCACAACCTACAGCACAGCAGTGATAAAATTAACCCTAATAAGCGCCGTTTTCAGGGCAAGAAGTTTCAATTGTCCACTTCCTCTAACTACCACATTAATGTCATTTTAAAATTAGTAGTTTGCGTTTATGTCTTAAACACCGCTACAGTGTGAGGGATAAAAAGAGCTCCCAGGTTGTCCTCCCACAGACAGGCTTCGGTGCATCACTCTCTCCGCCAGTCTCGCTGTATTTATATTGAGCAGTGTGTCTCTGTTTGTGTGTGTGTGTGTGTGTGTGTGTGTGTGTCTGGTGACTCATTATATTTGGCCTGTGCTCATGGTACAAGCAGATTGGGGGTCATAGGGCGTGTATTACAGCAGAGACAGAGGGATCCTGTCTCTCTGACGTATAAAGTCCTGGCACACCTTGTACAGTCCTCACAATGTGTGTGTATCTGTGTACACGTATGTGTGCAGTATATGTGTAGTGAGTCTAAGGCCACGTCCACACATACCAAAACAATCTTTTTTTTTCCCTCGTCTTCCCTGGCATCGTTCCAAGAAAATTAGCGTCCAAACGGATCCATTTGTAAATGGCTTAACACGCTACTTCATGTTCCAGGCCTATAGGTGGCGCTGTTTCTGCTACAGAAATTCACCAAAAATGGAGAAGAAGAGACGGAGCATGCTTGCGCACTGTATACAAACAGACAGCAGAAGAAGAAACCAAACACAAGCTAGCTAGCTATATGCTACCTTCGATGCTACAGTGCCGTGTGGTTGTGGGCATTAGGAGCCGTTCTCTTAATACATCCATGATTGGGACGGATGCGTGTTTATGTAGGTGTTGTTGTTGTTAAGAGACGTCATCGCGGGGTAAGAGGTCGAAGGCTAGAGGTAGAGGGGTGTGGCGATGACATCATCGATACGCAAGTGTGCGGCTTCGCTGTCCAAACGAAGCCGCGAGGGCGGCGTTTTCCATTTTTGTTCACCCTGGGACCAGGTTTCAACAAAGTAACGTCCAACCAAGTGGACGATCGGCCAAAACGATGCAAAACATGTGCGTTTGCACCAAAAAGCGTTTACTACACTACACTTTTTTAAAGATTATTTTTTGGGGGCTTTTCCCTTTATTTGAAAGTGGATAGATATGAAAGGGGGAGAGAGATGGGGGTTGACACGCAGCACAGGGCAGCAGGTCGGATTCGAACCCGCGCCGCTGCAGGACTCAGCCAACATGGGGCAAAAGCTCTTACTGGGTGAGCTAGAAGCTGACCTCTCTTAGGTGCTTTTTGGAACCAAAATGCTGCCAGCTTCTTCTTTTTTCACTACAAAAACGCCCTAGTCAACCTTTTCTTGTCAAAAAAGACGGCAAGTGTGAACATAGCCTTAAGTGTTATGTGTACCTTTCAAAAGAAAATCTGCAAATTAATCCACACTTTGAAGGACTTTATAATGGCCTCTTTATCATTTTGTGCAACCGTAGCACAGATGAATGAAAACTGTCAAGTAGTGAAAGCTGGCATTGAATGATTTTTCACATTCATACTTTTTATTTAATTACTACGCAATACTTACTATATGTTTTTGAATTAAAATGATTGATTTGCCAATTTTAGACTTTCATGTCGGAAAAATGATTGTACAGATGTTTGTGTGTGTTAAATGAAACTAAGGGTTTGTAAAAAAAAAAAAGCAATCAAATTTGAAGATACACAGCCCTTCGTGGATCATTATTGTTGTTGTTCAGAAATGCATTATGTAGCCAAACATAATAAGTGTTTGCCAGCCCTCCAGGTGTTTATTAATGTTTAAATCTGTGTGTGTGTGTGCTAGCCAGTGTGTGTGTGTGTGTGTGTGTGTGTGGCCCTGTAGGTGTGTGCACAGGATATTATGGTGTGTGTGTGTGTGTGTGTGTGTGTGGTGTGTGTGTGTGTGTGTCTGTCGTGGGATTACTTCCAGTACAGTAGGATCTTTGTTTATCCCCAGGCTCATTGTTTACAGACTGCTTCGCAAAATGATCTGGAACTAATGGCGCTGACTTTCATGAGTGTAAATGCAGGGGTTACACGTGGAGTCTGTATACACTCAACGGCAGTGACCCTCTCCTGCCTCAGGCTCTGAGTGTCTGACTCCACAAAGCACTCCAGAGTGCGTGTGTGTGTGTGTCTCAATTTTAGTGTGCTCGTGCTGTCGACCAGGCGATGGCTGTCTGTGAAGCTATCGTCAACATACGCTATAGTTCGACATTTTGGGAAATATGCTTATTCGCTTTCTTGCTGAGAGTTAGATGAGAAAATTGATACCACTCTCACATCTGCACATATTAAAGGTCCCATGACATGGTGCTTTTTGGATGCTTTTATATAGGCCTTAGTGGTCCCCTAATACTGTATCTGAAGTCTCTTTCCCGAAATTCAGCCTTGGTGCAGAATTACAGCCACTAGAGCCAGTCCCACAATGAGCTTTCCTTAGGATGTGCCATTTCTGTGTCTGTAGCTATTGAGGAGGAGAGAGGGGGGGGGTGGGGCAAGGTGGAGGGGGGGGGTGTGGCCTTGACCAACTGCCATGCTTCGCTCATTTGCAAGCCATGATGTCTCTCTCTTTCTCATGGGTGGGCCAAATTTTCTGGGCGGGCAAAGCAGAGAAAGGGGAGGTAACCTTTCCCATTATGACGTCATACAGGGAAGATTCCAGATCGGCCCATCTGAGCTTTCATTTTCTCACAGAGCAGCAGCCTACCTAGGGCTCGGGTTTACAATTCTATCTTTTTACTATTTCTAAGACAAAATAAAAAATTAAAACAGTGAAACAGGCTGCCTGTCTCTGTCTGTGGGTAACACACTCTGCCTACCAGCACCTGTAAACATCACTCATTAACACATCATACCTTGTTTGTTTAACCATACAAAAACTGAAGTGTAAAAACAACAACAGCTCTTTTTCTTTACACCAAACTAACCAGCTGCTGTGCTGTATTGACCATACAGATGTAAGACTGCTATTTGTTCTCTTAAGGGTAAAAATGTGGTGTCTGCCCATAACTACAGTGGGATGCACAAGAAGACATTGTGTAGACATGAATGTGTTTTTATAGCGTTATCTGCCAGCAGCCAACCTGGTTGCGGTTCATCAGAGAATACTGATGAGTCTGTTGTGTCAAAGGTCAATCTGAGTGAAGCTGGTGTTCAGGGTCAGAGGGTTAATCCGTTAAGGAATCGACTACTGAGTTCTTGAACATCCCTCTGCTGTCTAACAACAGTAAAACAGGTCATTGGGTTTTTATTAGTGTTTAAATATGTATACATATTTGACAATTAGGGCTGCACAATTAATCACAATTTGATCGGAATCGCAATATGGACTAGTGCAATATCCAAATGGCAGGAGGGCGCAATATTTGTTAATGGCAAAATATGTGTCAAACCATTCTGAATTAAGTATTGTGGTGCTGCAGAGACGTCCCGGCCTACAAACCATATCCTACAGACTAAAGAAAAAAATCTTTGTTTGGTACAGATCTTCGCAAAAATCACACTATAATCATTTGAATTTCTTTCAATGTTAATAATTTTCAATGCAAATCGAAAAAACGATCATTCCCTCCAATATCGTGAATCATGTCGCAATCGCAATGTCAGTCAAAATAATCGCAATTAGATATTTTCCTCATATGCAGCCCTAATGACAATACTAAATACTACTAAATACTAAATATTAACCTATAAATCTACTCTAGTTTTGTCTCAGTTTAATTCCCTACTCGCTTTAGTCCTTTAGTCAGTGCTAACTGCACAGTTGTCCCGGTGAGAGCTGCAGACAGACATGTACCACCTCTGTGACACATGGTGCTGCCAGACACTTCTTTTCACCTGCCAGTGTCCTAATACTATCAGACAACCCAAGAATAGCCGCTTAGCCTTTCCATGGTTTATTACTGCTTTTGTCTAGCATTTATAACATTTGACTGTGTGTAATATTAGATTGCAAAAAGAAAAAAATGTATGCAGGAAAGCAGTAAAAAAAAAACAAGTGAAGCCAGGTGGGAACTGATTTTTTTAGTCTTTAGTTTGTCTTTTCACTCCGAGAGCTGTCCGTCATCCTCCCTGTAGTGGCAGTGCCGCACTGATTGGCGCTCCTTTACTGTGGGAGGGCTCTTCGGGAGCTGTTGCCATGGCTACGCATCGTGTTGATAATGGTCTAGAAGTGTAGTCTGTGTTTCCTCAGATCAACCCACCATCCAAAACCTGCTCTGTCACTCACAAGGAAATCCGTACAAGTAATACAATGCTGTTTCTCTTATAGTAGTCTACATAAAGGAAATGAGTGTGTGTGTGTGTGCGTGTGTGTGTGTGTGTGTGTGTGTGTGTGTGTGTGTGTGTGTGTGTGTGTGTGTGACACTAAAGAAAGAACAAATGGAGGAAAAGAGGAAGCAAATTAAGTCTGGGGATGGAAAACAGACAGGTGAGGTCAAAGAGAGAGGAAAGGAAGTAGAAGTAGGATGATGTTGGGAAAAAGGTGGGAGTTAAAAGTCACGACAAGAGCAAGGAGAGAAGGAAAGGATGAAAGGGATCAAGAGGAGATTTAGGTCAGAGAGAAAGGGGATGATGAAAGAGCAGAGCTGCACAAGACGGACAAGAACACGGCGAGAAGTGAAAATGGGCAGAAATTGGTCATTTAAATCCAATCTATTCATCACGCCGGGTGTATTTCACGACAGCGCTCTTCTCTGAAAATTGGACACAGCGTTCAGCCAATCACAGGTGTGAGGGATGAGCCTGTACCTCTCTGCTCTCTATTGTGCTTTTTATGATCTTTCTCTGCTAGTTGATGGTTGCTGCAGTGAAGATGCAGCGGCTTTCTTGTCCTCAAGACACAACTACTCTCTCAACCGACCCCTCCCTCACCCTGTCTCTCTCCGAAAAAGCTGCTGCTTGAATAATGTGTGCTCTTTCTTTGTTTCTCTTTTCTTTTTCTCTTTCTTTCTCATCCCTTTGTCTTTTCCTGCTGCAAAAATGTGTGTGAGTCATAAGTACAAATGCACCAAAGCACTTGTTGATTCTCCTACCCCCCCCCCTCTATTTGAGTGTTTTTTTTGTATGTTGCTATATTAGAGCCAGGGATCAGTTATGCAAGTTTTCTTTTCCAGTGTACTGCAGTATGAAATATGCATTTGCATGCACACACACACACACACACTCATGTGAGGCAAAGGCTTCTCTTTTGAAATCACTGACTGAAATAAATTGTCAGGGTGTTTCTTTCTCTCTCATCATTCCCCTCAGTGTCTCAGCATTTAACATCGACTGACTCCCAGGCTGTATTGATGTGTGTGTGTGTGTGTGTGTGTGTGTGTGTGTGTGTGTGTGTGTGTGTGTGTGTGTGTGTGTGTGTGTGTGTATGTGTGTGTTTGTGTTGGTGCGTGGTGTTCTGGCCAAAGGGGTTTATCTGAAGGGGGAATAAAGTTCAGTAAAAGTGGATTTATCCAGGCTGACAGTTATAAAAAAGGGTGGAAAGACTGAGAGTCAGCAGGTACAGTTGAAATACTGAGCTGCCACAGATTCAGAGGGACCACTGTACCTCATAGTGCATCTCCCAACAACACACTGGCACACACACACACACACACACACACACACACAACACACACACAATATCGAGAAACAACCTGAAAAGGCGATAATGTATTTCTTCTTCTGGAGGAGGAGCTGGGAGGGGGAGGTCAGCAAAGGGCTCCCCAGGGACCCTGCATCGTGCCGGGGTTGGGTTCGTCAGTGGACCCTCGCGGTCGGCTGGAGCTCCTTCTCTTCATCCATCTTCAACGTGGTGCTTAGTATTCAGTTATGTTTTTAGGTCATATTGCCTTGTTGCGTTTGCTGTTTAGTAGCTGCACTGCTGTGTCTAATGAGCTTTTTTGTTGTTGTTGGCGTGCATGCGTGTGTATGTGTATGTGTGTGTGTGTGTGTGTGTGTTTGTACTGTATGTGTGTCTGTGTTCCCGCTGTTCTGAGCCGTTTCCCCACAGTCAAGCTCCACATGAATAACACAGCAGCCCTCGTCTTGCTGCTGATCAAATTACTGTTTGAAATATGGTTAGAATGACAGAAAGTCTCACACACACACACACACACACAGAAAGGAGAGAGAGAGAGAGAGACACACACCATTTGTAATGGCCTACTTTGTATGGACAGCTTTTCATTTCACACGTTTTAAAGCCAACAAAAATTGCTCACCCCAATTCGCATAAGCACAGGCACACATTCTTTTCTGCAGACGGACACTTACAGATACAGATTTCTTCTGTGATAGAAACTCTGATGATCAAACCAGCTCGTAAATGAGGGCGTATGTTAGGAAGCGGGTGGGAGTGCATGCATTAATGCACTCATGTATAAGGTTGCACATCTGTGTGTGTGTGTGTGTGTGTGTGTGTCATAGTATGAAAGAGTAATGCAGAGATGGATGAATAAATAATAGATCTGGGAAACCCATCAGCATCTAGCACTAAGTTGTCATGGCAATGCGGACAGCACTATGTGTGTGTGAGCGAGAAAGAGAGATAGAGATCATATCACTGCAATGTTTTAGCATGTATAACTTTGTTTCTGCCCAGGCCTCCTTTATACTAACAAAGAACAGCTATATTTCACTCAGTTTCCGTCTCTGCTGCACATGTCGTCCAAATACGCTGCAAAGCAAAGAAAGAGTGCAAAAAAATGCACTGTGTGGAGTGATTTGGTCGCCATTAACATTTGCATATTTAAGGCCCATTTTATACACTTTTCATTTACGAAGTATAGCTTTTGTTTTGCAATTACTGTTAATGTAAAGAGTAAAAGTCACCTTGTCTGTTTTAAGGCTGCCTCTTGTGGCAAATGTGTGGCTCCATGCTTTTTGGGTGCCCATCTTTGTGTGATGTGTTTGTGTGTGTAAGATAAAATATAAGAAATGCTTTTACAGCAGTAGTGTATAATGCATATAGCCTGATTCTTAAGTGTATCTCCCTAGAGACCTGAAAACTGCAGCCTCTTCTCTCTGGTTCTCTTCCACTCTCTCTCTCTCTCTCTCTCTCTCTCTCTCTCTCTCTTCTCTCTCTCTCTCTCTCTCTCATGTCTCTGCTTTGTCTACAAAATGGGCCACTATGCAGCAGTAAGTGTGTGTATATGTGTGTGTGTGTGTGTGTGTGTGAGAGAGAGAGAGAGAGAGAGAGAGAGAGAATAGAAAGCTAGACAATGTGCATAGGTGTGTAGATTAGTGTAGTGTGAAGAATAGGAGTCACAGCAACCTAGTTTACAGCAGAGTGGTGATTGAAGGTTGATGGTGAAGAAAAAAGCTGAGTAAATTCAAAGTGCATGTGCAGAGTTTAATGAAAGCACCTTCAAAAACCACAAATGTATGTTGCAATTTGTGTGTGTGTGTGTGTGTGAGAGAGAGAGGGAGAGAGAGCACGAGGGTGGGCGAGAGAGGTAGAGGGAGAAGTCTAGGACAGTGGGATTCTCTCTGCGAAGAGGCTCTCACTAGAAACTACCTGGTTACTAGGCAACAGAATGGCACTGCTGCCCTTTAAAGCATTGGGGAGGGGTGTGTCGATCTAAAATGTGTGAGTTAGTGTCCCTGTTTGAGTGCTGAGTCAATAGTGAGTATATTATTTATGAGTATTTTATAGAAAGGGTGTGTGTGTGTGTGTGGTGTGAGATAGAAAAGGGGGGAGGCGGAATAAAGGGTAAATTAAGGCTCCACATGTATTACAGTGTGTGTCTCCATTAGGGACTGTATGTGCGAGTGTGTTTTACCATAATACAGTGACGGTACCATTTAAAAGTCTATTAGCTTAAAAAGGCAATACCATGATTATTAAATGACTGAGGGGCTCCTTTCTAAACATCGACATAGTCGCTGTTGTGGACAGGAGTAATACATCACCCACATAAAACAAAGAAAAGACGAGAGGGCTAAGCTTACCTAGCAGTTATGCTCAATGCTGAATTGCTGCTCATATCTAAATTTTTTTGGGTGACTTCATTTCCGTTGGAGGATGTAATCCACACCAAATTGAACTGACAGTGAACTCCCAAAGAGACGGGCAGAGTCAGAGGAGATGTCACATTGTTTGTTGAATTCGGGCATCTGAGCAAAGACATGTCAAGTCTTTGTGACTTGTGCTTTTCTTATTCTAGTCCTCATACTCTTATGTTGAATTATCCAAGAATGATGTAAGTCACGTCTTAAAATCCAAGGTGCACGTGCGTAGAATTTCGCGCAATAGATGTCCTGACTTAAGAAACATTCTACACTGCACATTAGTGCACATTAGTCACACAAGAAGAACGTTTGTGAGAGTATGATATTAAAATTTGTCAATTTTATAATATTTCCTTCAATCACAGCTTCAGTTAGGTAATTACAGCTCACTACCTTCAGTGTCCAAGTACTACACACTGGCTCGAATATTAATCAGACTGTCAAAATGGGGAATCATAGTGCTGTTGTCAGTGCAGGCCTAAAGATTGTATTGTTTTCAGCAGGGAACACAAGTCAGACATGAGTTCTTTTTTAATTGTCATTGCTGGATATTTGAAAAACGCAGGTCATAATTATCAGTTTTAACAGTCACGTACAAACAAGTATTAACATAGATAAATATATAGATATGGATATTCATATTTAAGTGTCTGATGTCACAAATGGTCATGTTTAGTGGTCCTCATCTCAAACTTTGTTTAAATGATGTATGCACTTGATTTTAGTGTCAATGCAGTTGGTTGTCAGTTCCAGTTTTTAATGTGTATTGAAAAAAGGGTTGCATGTACACATCCGCTCGAAGGCTAATCCATGCAGCCAGTCTGTCACTGACGCATTGAGTCAGTCAGTATGATTAAAAAAAAACAATGAACTGTCCTCCCTGTAAATGATCTATTGTTCTCTGGATCGAACTTGGCATTGTTTGTCTCACCTCATAAAGGTTACACACACACGCACGCACACACACACACACACACACACACACACACACACACACACACACACAGGCAGTGGATCATTGCAGATGGATTAATCTTTGTTAAACAGCTCAGATGATCATTAATTGTCTCTTGGAGGAAAGGCCGCCTTATCAAAAGTCTTTCTTATTTGCTGCCGTGTGTGTGTGTGTGTGTGTGCGTGTGTGTCTTTGTGTGCGTGTGTGTGAGACTGCTGCTTAATGTCCATTAGGCTGTAATAAAGGAACGCTGCTCTCACTGGCTCCCTTTCTGCTTTCTAATGGACCTCTATTATCACAGTTCAAAACACCCATGAAAACTGCACAACACACACTGCATTTTCCTCGACATGCACGCACGCACGCATGCACGCGCGTGTGCGCACACACACACACACACACACACACACACACACACACACACACACTGCCTCTGTATGAGATGAAAGGGCATCATGAAGCAGCTGACCCAGCTGAAGTGCAGGAGGTCTGGTGTGTGTTAAACAGCCTGATTTGAGCTGAAGTGTCTATATAATGGTGCAGTTATATACTTGTCTGGAGAGAAAAGAGCCATACGTCACAGAACAAAACACTGCTAGACTGAATATAGAGCCAACAATTAACCGAGACCTCATAATGCTGCAATTATGATGACAAGTGTTGAAGTCTAATTAACAGTTTAATGCAAAAGTACTGACATTCTTACCAAACATATGTATGTATGTTTAATGATGCATTGTGGCAAATATAAATGTGGTTAAACTAAGACATTTAACTTTTCATGAAGCAAGCAGAAACGCTGACTGTGGTGGCCTTGCCGTCTTCTTCATCTCTGTGCAGGAACTTACACTAACAACATAACGATTCGCGATTACGCAGTTTGACTGCAGAATACCTATGAATATAGTTGTCACACTTGGGGACACTTAAAGTAAAAGTGGTTTCTAAACCCAATTCTATGCAAAAATATCAAAGGTAGGCAAGAGAGTCAGGGAGGATTCTTGGCAACACATCACTGAAAACACAATGCTCAAAATCTGCTCAGATTTAGTTTAACAATGATGAAAAAATACCTGTGTGGATGAGAATTTGTCTGTCTGCACTCTGTACGTCTATAGATTATGAATTTCTGTAGCAGTGTAATCACTTTTGTATTCAATGTGGAGCCTCCTCTCTGTTCTGTGATAAATGTGCAGGTTACAGGTCGCTGACATTTACAACTAGGGAACAGCATCAGCTATAATAACACAGCTGGAAGCCTGTGGGAAATTAAGAACACAGAACCTGACATGCTCTGTAATATGTTTTGCTACCCTTTTCTCTTTGTTTACACATACTGCTCGTTCTATGCTGCTGTAATGACCTAATTTCTGGCTAGGGATCAATAAGGTTAGGGTTGCAGTAATCATAATATAACTTTAAAATCAATCTCTGGTTAATATCTAGATTTTACTGTGAAACCTTTTTATGTTTGGTGCTCTCTGGTGTGCGGTAAAAGTGAGAGAAATCCCCCGCTGATTGGATTCAGAGCTGGAGACAAGGATAAAAACAGGCAGACAAAGTCACTCTGACATTGTAGTTGCACAACACCCCTTGTATCGAGAAAGTGCCTCACTCAACACTGTAGAGCTGTGGGTGCTAAGGGAATGAGTCAATAATGTGGCGCGAGTTGCTTCCCGAAGTTCTTTGCATTTTCCAAGTAAAAACTCTGTGTGAAGCGAAACGTAGGAACGCTAGACCTCCAGTGGTAAATGTCTACAGCTTGAAGACTGCTAATTGGGGAACAGCATCATCTGTTTCCCACCAGCCATTTAGAGGCACGTTGGACAGACTGAAATGCCAAACTTTCTGGAAAAACATCGTTCAGACAGTTTAACCTGCAATTAACCCAGCAAAGAGAGTGAGCCGGTGTCTCACCTTAAAAAAACAAACAAATAAAGATGCAATTAAGAGGCATCAGGTGTGCTTGCGTGTGTGCATGCACGCGTGCGTACATAATACAGCAGGAGGACAGTTGTCATGAGCCTGTGCGGTAGTTGGCATGTGTGACCGTGTGTCTGTGGATGTCAATGTGTTTGTCTAATATAGCACTCTGCTAGGAGTTCCAATGGGGTGTGTGTGTGTGTGTGTGTGTGTGTGTGTGTGTGTGTGTGTGTGTGTGTGTGTGTGTGTGTGTGTGTGTGTGTGCCATAGCGCACTGCAGGCAGAAGACTGCTAACATGAGTGTGTGTGACAGACCTCCCACGCATCGAGCTCTGATCTGGTTTGTTCCGGTTGGCGGCCTTGTGTCGGCATGGCGATGGACGCTGGACAGGCCCTTCTTTTGGCTAGCTGAACGCCAGAGACTTAACGAGATGCTGTGCTAACGAACAGATCAGAGAGCAGCCGACTTAGCGGCAGGGTGTGTGTGTGTGTGTGGGCATGTGTGAGAGAGAGGGAGGATGTGTGCCATGATAGGAGCGTCATCTGTCAGCCCGGCTCAGGACAGCGAAACTGAAGTCCATATTTGCCTGTTATCCTCCACTCCAGCAGCCATCGATGCAGAGAAAAATTAAATTGAAAAATAAACATTATGTAAACCCGACATAATAATTTCATCCTCCTTTGTCCTGAAAAACACACCCATCTCTATGAAACAAACTTGATGGCACACCCTTCAGTAACGTTAGGGACAGTGAAATCGATTGGAGAAAATCAGTGTTGCTGCCTAGGAGATGATTAGAGGGAACACCGTGTCAAAAATATAAAAAGTCACAATTTTTCATGCTGTATTGATTTCTCAGAGAGTTTTGTCTTTTTGCAATCAGCTACAAATCAGCACCCTTGCAGCTGATGGAGATCAAAGTCTCTAGTTGTATGGTGTAAACCGGCCAGTAACAGCCCAGAGCAGTGTTTTCACTCATGGGTAATGCAATCTCCTGTTAGTGCCGTACTTTATTGTCAATTGTCAATACAGGGAATACAAATATGGATGTGAAAGGCTTGGGATTTGATACTTTATTTTTATTTGATAAAATGCTATTGAACCATCTCTTCAGTACTTAACGCTGAACACCTGCTGTAAATACCACAATGAAACTTGGGACAGCATCTAATGTAAATAAAAATCATTTCTTCACTTTTCCTAGATTTAATCTCAGTTACACTTGGGGACCCCTAGTATTAGTAGTTTAAGCTGTTAAGTTTGGAAACCGTTCTGTCTGAGCCTATAATTGATGCATTAGGTTTAGTGCTACCCTTCCTACGCTGTAGAGAGATGTTCTATAAAACTAGAATGCAGACTGCAGTTGACAGATGAAACAGTTAACTAAATATGTGTGGTATTCTGGAAGCAGCAACCACCTGTGTGTGTGTGTGTGTATCTGTGTGTGTTTCCCGACAGAGCAGAACATGATGTCCGTGCGACCTTGCATATTATTTCCTAATTTGGTAACTGACATGGTGAACTATGCTGTGTGTGTGTGTGTGTGTGTGTGTGTGTGTGTGTGTGTGTGTGTGTGTGTGTGTGTGTGTGTGTGTGTGTGTGTGTGTGTGTGTGTGTGTGTGTGTGTGTGTGTGTGTGTGTGTGTGTGAGAGAGAGAGAGCGAGAGAGAGAGAGAGAGAAAGTGTGTACGTGTGTTTATATGCTTACAAGCATCTACTGGTTTCCTCAGTGTTAACTATCAGAGTAGATCCTGCGAATGTGTGTGTGTGCGCTAACACAATTGAGAGTGTTATTGTTTGGAAGCAACACTGCTTCCTGTGTGATAGCAGAGAGAAAGAGAGGTGAAGCAACAAAAAAAAGCATAAAGCCATTTGAGAGTGGGAGAAAAATCCGGCCATAAAGATATCACCAGGGAGGAGAGAAAAAAAACCAGTCGCACGATATGAATTTGACTTTTTTAAACAACTGTACAGTGGTTAGTGATGGAACTTTGTGCTGGGATTTTGTGCTAGTAGAAAATGACCTCCAACTGCAAATGTGTCTGCCTTTGTTCAAGCGTTTGATACTAACCCATTGAGATGGATAAAACAATGTTATCCGTGGGAGGAGGGATGTGGCATTAACAGCCCAGCGTGGATAGCTGCTAATTTTACACTCATCCTAGCCCACCTAGCTTCGTGTCTGTACTTATTTGAAGTGCACACTTATCTAAAGAGGACACTGTCATCCAAGGCTTGGACAGGAAGAAGAGATGGTTGGACAGACAGATGAATGCAGGGACAGATAGTACTTCAATCATCTAGCAAATGTGCTAAGTGACTATGGAAACATGCTTTTTTTTGTAGCACTTGATATCACGTCCACTGATGCATTGCTCATACAGGAAACAGCATATCGTTCCAATTTCTCCAATGCTTTGCTTTATTTACCAAATACCTGCAGAACTAATGACATTCAAATCAGCCTCCGCTGCACTTTGTTCTATTCAGCAAATGTTAGCATGCTAACCTCGCTAAACTTAGATGGTGAAAATGGTATACATTATAACTGCTTAATATCAGCATGTTAGCATTCTTACATTAACATTTAGGTCAAGCACAGCCTCACAGAGCTGCTAGTGTGGTAGAATCTCGTTCTGAGAGAGACCCATCAAATGGAGACCTATTTGAAATTTTAATTAGAATACCTTTGACAAGTCTCCACTAGGAGGACTTTTGAAAAGACCACAAGTGGCAAAGTGTGCTTTTAAGTGATGCAACAGCAGAAAAGAGTTATATGCCCTCCCAAGGAAGCCTCTTTGACTTACTAAAGTGACCAACCATGTTCAGAAAGATGTTCTGAAAACAGGGAGCGGGATGACGAGTTACGATTCAAAATGTCAAATTGAAATAACTCAATCTCCCAATGGACATTTGTTCTAATCTAGACACATTTCTTCGTATATTTGGGCTGTAATTCTGATCGTTAATGAAACTCCAGGCTCCATGTAAACACACCTAAAAAGAGTACAAGAGAAGGTGATGCACAGTAGAGGGGAGACCGAGATGTGTTGAGAAAACAAGAAAGGGAAAGTGAGAAGAGGAAATAACTTCAAACGTTGCAGGACTTCAGAGTAAACAGCCCATACACGGAGGGAGACAAAGGACAGAGAAGAAAGAGAATAAAGGAATAAGGAAGTGACTTAGAGAAGATGGAAGAAAAGAAGTGTTAAGGAAGCAGTAACAACAGAGAGGAGAAGACAGGCAGAATATGGAGGCAGAGAAAGAGAAAAGCAATGAAAGTCAAGTGGATGAAAAGAAGAGTCCAAACAGAAACAATGAGACGAGTAAAGAGGAGGAGGAGGAGGAGGAGGAGAGGAATGGAGGATGGATAAGAGTTTCCTGCAATAGACAAAGCCAAGAGATCTTTCTCTCTGTGGATTTAACTGCATACAGCTGTAGATATACTAGATTTTGAAAAATAATGTACGTGTCTCTGCTGTGACGCACCGACCGACATTGAAACTCCTACTTTTTTGCATCAGGTGTGTGAACACCAGGGGGGATTCTGCCTGTGTTTTTTTTGTTTCTGTCAGTGTATTACAGTGACTATGGTTTCTTGTTTGTGTGTGTGTGTGTGTGTGTGTGTGTGTGTGTGTGTGTGTGTGTGTGTGTGTGTGTGTGCATGTGTTCGGTCGCTTAGGTGATTTACAAAGCCTCTAGAAGTGAACAGCTTCTTCCGCTTGGTTTGATCAGCTGTTAATTGAATCTGAGAGAATAATGAGAGGGTCGGAGTGATTGTTCATTGTTTTAAGGCCATCTGGAGCCTTGCCTTGGAGGGACACACACACACACACACACACACACACACACACACACACACACACACACACACACACACATACATAACACACTCACATTTCTGTGTGCTCACAGATATACAGAAGCACCCAGGCATGCTGAAACATAAAAAATGCCAGCAGCTAATGCAACACAGGCACAGAAAACACACACACACACGCACACACACACACACACACACACACACACACACACACACACACACACACACACACACACACACACACACACATACACACACAAGCAAATGCGAAATCAGGGGACAGATAGAGATAGCGAGGGATAGAAAGGGCAGGGCCAGGCCAGGAATGAAAGCATGGATAACTCCAGAGAAATGGCTAATAGCTCCTTGAAGCTCTTCTAGATAAATAATTAGATTGCAAAGCAGAATATAAAAACAGTTCGGGCCCTGGAGCGGGTCACACAGGAGAAGACGACGTACAATAAAAGTCAAAATAGGTCCTCGATTTTTATCCCTGTGTTGCCAGAGCACAACCCCGCAGGACTGAAGCCATCTGTTTTTATGTTTAGTTATGTTTATATTTTATTCAGAAAAGGTGCAGCTTGTGTAGCAGCAGATGCCCAGCAGGTTGACACATTTGCATCCTTTAACATCTACTCCTGTGAGAGCTTTGAGTTAGGGATGGCTAATTAAGGACACGGGCTGTTGTCGAATTCATCTAGTGGCTGGTTTAGGGTTCGGATCCAGTTAAGAACTTGTTGCATTCATCTGTGGGTTATACATAAAAGTGGAGGAAGAGTGAGTAATGCATGTCACTCTAAACATGACACGCCATGTGGCTGCATTGCATTCTGGTCTCTTTAGGCGGCTGCCAGTTCTTATCTGCTTCTTTTGCAGCGGATTTCTGTATGTTGAGTCATCAAGTGTCATCCAAGCTGGGAGTCAAGAAAGAGACATTTTTGGCTATTTTTGAAGAGGGTCTTAACCCCTGATTATCCGCAGGTGGATCAGTCATTGCAGACTCATGTTGTGCAGCCAAAGAGTGTTCAAACCCACATACAGTTTTTTTTAAATTCTAGATAAGAGCCCAACGTTTCCAAAGACACCAATATGTCACACAGACTCTTTTGGAAAATGTGTATAAAATGGTGCATGAGGCATTTATTTAGTGTGTGTGTGTGTGTGTGTGTGTGTGTGTGTGAGTGAGTGTGTCTGTGTTTTACAGAGAGGGAACACTGCTAATGAGGTTAATGGAATGACAGGCCTCTTGGAGCTACTCTTATTAGGAGTAATGGAGGGCCTCTGTAAGGGACTCCTGACACACACAGACACACACACACACGCCACACACACACACACACACACACACACACACACACACACACACACATGCACACACAACAACAGAGAGGAAGTAGGCAGAGTTGGATTTGATGACATTTGATTCGAGGGAGAGAGTATAAGCACAAAAAATAGACAGATATCAGAGTGAGATATACTGCTGGAAAGAAGATGTACTAAGCCAATATTTGTAGACTCATTTAAGAGTCCTCCAGCTGGCCTTTAAATCTGTCAGTTTGAACTGAAATAGTTTCAGTATAGCTTGTAAATCTGGCTCTCTGTGCCGCTATCTCTTTACACCTACTGGTATATTATCTTAGCTGATTATTGGCCTTTTAATAAAAAATGAATTCTTCCCAGTCATTGTCTACGATATATATGTCGTATGATTGCATCTTCACTGTAACGCTGATCAATTTATGTGTTTGTTTATGGAGAGTCCTTAATCAGAAATGCACTTCTTTAATTGGACTCGATAGGAATGCATTAGTGTGTTTGTCTTCACCCTCTTAGGTTCAGTCTGCAGTATCAGGTCCTTTTATGGTGTAATGGCTTTTCACAGACTTTTACAAGGGGGAATTCTAACAAATCCAAGCTAGCATGTATTGGAAGCTGAAATCTTTTTTTGTCTTTAGGAGGTTGAGTGTTCAGAAGCGTCCCTGAACAGGTCAATGACTCGCAACCAGCTACCTGGAGAGAGTGCAGAGAAAATTGTTTCCCTCCTGGGGTCACAAAACTTAAATGAATCCAACAGAAGTATAAAGGGACTGTTTCAGTGTTGCATGTTTCATCCCATGTAGAAAGTGTACTTTGTATCACCATTTCCAAAGCATGTTTCAGTATTTAAGATGTTTAAGTGTAGTTCTAAATGCAGATTACATACAGGATTCTGCATTGTGTTGCCATAGAAAATTAACAATGACTGCAGAGATGATGTTCACTGGTACAGAAGTATCATGCTGTAAGTGGATTTTTCGATGCCGTACAGAAATGAATGGAAACCAGTGGCAGCTTTGGTGGTAGGAGTATGTATACTTGTTATATTTAAGATGTTTTCAATTGATGCACTTCCAGTTTGTTGCTGTAATTCCAATTGATTGCCAGAGTAATGTAGAGCATCTTAAAATCATTGCATAGCAAGCTGATTCTATCTCTTTTTCCCCTATATTTAGTGCCAAATTACATACTCCTTTCTAAGAAGTGTCCAAGGACATTTTTAAGAAATGAATGAACCCGTAAAATGAAGTATTAACACTGAAAACATCAGCTTTGGAAAATTGTTCTGGGTAGCGATTAATAGCAGTTAGGGTATATCGTTAAAAGGCAGTTGCCCTTTTGGTAATAACTTTTCATTTGAATCTACTTTAGTGTAATTATTATTTGTCACATTAAGAGAGCAAATGAAGGACAAAGTAAGGTGGAAATACAGGATAAGAGAGCAGCAAGGAGGAGAATAAAAAGAGAGAGAAGGGGGGGAGATGGGAAGTAATGAAGAGGGAGAGTCCAGATTTGAAGGAGGAAACTGAAGCTATAAAAGAGGACAGAATGGTAGGAAAAGAAAGAGGAGGAGAGATAAGCAGTGTAGTCAGGGTAAACACAGAAGAGGGAGTGAAGTCAGATAAATTACATTCAAAACCAGTTGAGGTTAGGTGAGGAGGGTGAGGGAGAGACACTGAAGAGAGAAATGGAGAGAAGCAGACCTTCCTCCACAGCGCTGCTGAGGAAGGTCTGGCTAGTCCATATAACATTCTGGGATAGGAGAACAACGTGCTCTGGTTTATTGGCATTTCTCTAAACCAATCACGGTCGTCTTGGGCGTCACTAAGCGCCAGACGCAGGTACGCCGCCTCTGCAAAATAGCCTCGGGAAGGAAATTGTTTTGGTGGAACTAGCGCACGTAGGGAGGCAAGCTCTGGAATTAAAATGGCTGTCGAGCGTGTGATGAGAATTTTAGTCAAAAAAAAGAGTAGAGAACTGATGTGTTTTGAAGGTTGAAGGAGCACCGTCAGGAGAGAGCATTAATCTGTGCTTCATCTTTTTCTGACCATAAACTATATGCATTAACACATATGTTAATGTAGTGTGGAAACAGCAGGCCATATCTGGTTCTAAACTGCTCAGTGACTCAGATAGGAGAATATGCTGCCTTGCATTATTCTGTCAAAACCACATTAAACCTCTCCATGCTCACATTTCTCTCTGTTTGTCTTCTTCCCCTTCATCTCCTTAACCCTTTTTTAGCGTATTCACTCTTTACAGGTGAGGGTTTATTCTGCCCTGCAAAGGCAAAACGCCGTAACATCATGTTTGGGCAAAAATGAGTTAATGTCAGTTTTGGGGTATTTGAGACCTCCTTTATCATGTGAATAAATATCGTGAGTCAATTTGATTGTTTTAACGAGAAAATAAAGGGCTATGACAACCGTAACATCCAAAACCATACGAGAAACCACAGCAGAACGCCGTAACAGCTGTTACGGCTCTTTGCCTTTGTTCCGGGCACGCTGAAGTTGAGTTCAGGTGTTCTGACTTTGTTTAGCCAGGCATCAAGAGAGATGTTACTGTACTCTGGCCTTGTCATACTGTCAAAGTTTGCCGCTTTTAATTGTCACCAAACCAAACATACACACGACATATCTTTCAAATAAAGTGGTGATGATTCCTATTCTGTCAGTGTCAGTGACAGCCCGGAGCTAGCTAAATTTAATCTGTGTCACGTAGCGCTAACGGTGATGCTGACACACCTCCTCACTTTGCGGAGCCTCACATCAGACGCCGAAAACGAATCATTAAATACACAAGCATCCTACCTTTCCATGCAATCCGATATAATCCATGGAAGATATAATCCATAGCAAAGCACGTCATCTGCTGTATCCACAACAATCCATACGTGTTTGAGCCATATTTCCTTCTTGCAGGTGTTCATGTCAAATCTTACACAAATCCATAAAAGCACTAAGCTAGTTATTGCTAACGTCCGTACAAAGTATGCTAACCTAAATGTTATCTCAGAATTAAAAAGTAGTAATCCAAGTTGAGTTTCTTGAGCAGTTTGGTGGCCCTTAACCCTTAACCAGGGGCTGTTCTAGGATCAGACCTTTAGGGGGGCTCAGCCCCTAATGAGAATATGACACAGATACAGTGCCTTGCAAAAATGTTAAACATTATATATTTATTGTTAAACAATAAATATACCTTTGTATTCAATTATAATTAAATTATCTTTATTGAGAAAATATTTCTTGTATTTATTCATACTGTATACTGTACTGCAAAGTTACTTATCTGTCATACTGTTAAACTGTGTTAGTGTTGCAACATTATCCTGATCATTATAGCAGTAAATAGGAACAACCAAATGTCTTCTATATAATTTAAAACAAATACCATGATGACTAGACCTTGGTTAGGTGTTCTTATAATGGATGTAAGTATGGTGAACAGCAAGCAAATATTGATTATATGTCAGTTACTGCCTTTTGCCTTTGCATGACTCCTTGTTTTTGGCACATGATACAAAGGCAGAGTACAGTAACTGCCAAACAAGGGTCAAAGGTCAATTTTGAACTCAAGATGTTTTGCATACAAACATTTCTTCATTGTAACAACTAGTTGTCAAATTTTGGGAGTTCTACCAATAATACTTTTGTCTGGACAAAACAAAAACTTTAAAGTCATTTTTCTCAGTTTCACACTCTAGCGAGTTAAGGTCTTTTGCCTTTGCAGGGCAGTATTGCCGTGACACTTCCGGCCCAGTCAGTGCCAAGTGTGTTACGTTCAAACCATTCCCCAGCACTAATTGCAACACTCATTCTAACTTTTAAACTAATGGGTACAGCGATAATCTTTGGCACCATTAAACGCTGTGTGTCCTTTATTCACTCTGCAGGGAGAGAGTAATCAGAGAGAGAGAGAGAGAGAGAGAGATCCAGTTTATTCAGCAATAAGTGCCTGGGACAGAGAAGATAAATGTGACATTAAAACTCCTGTACTGTTACAGCTTTAAACAACCAGTTATGTTCTGTGTGTGTGTTTGTTTGTGTGTGTGTGTGTTTGTGTGTGTGTGTGTGTGTGTGTGTGTGAGAGCCAGGAGGGTTATAGCGAATGCCTCCCTTAATCATGTTCAGTGAAATGTTTCTTGTTTTTATACAACTCTACAGTGAATGCCACTCCGGTCAGGGGGGCTCAGTGTGTGTGTGTGTGTGTGTGTGTGTGTGTGTGTGTGTGTGTGTGTGTGTGTGTGTGTGTGTGTGTGTGTGTGTGTGTGTGTGTGTGTGTGTGTGTGTGTGTGTGTGTGTGTGTGTGTGTGTGTGTGTGTGTGTGTGTGTGTGTTTGTTCTGGTTTAGCAAAAAAGATGTACAGTGATGTGATGGGAGCTGATTTATCTCCAAGGCAGAGACAAGTCTGACCTTTAACTGCACTGGGAGGAGAGAATGAGGGGAGGAAATCGTGGTGAAAGAAAAGGAGGGAGGAGACCAGGAAGGACGGAGGAGAGAAGGAGCTGATAGTGGGAGGAAAAAAGAGGCACTGATTTTGTTCTCTTCATGACATCTCCTCTGTTCTCTGTCTTTTTTACATTCAAACTAGGTATTGTTGCTGTAAAACACATCCCTTACTGTGAAAGAATGAGAAAGCTACTGAAGAACAGCTTACATGAGCTTGATGTATGACGATATATTGATAATAGAAAGTAGAAAAATAGAGATTTATTCACATGAAAATGCACGTTCATATCACCCCGAAGGAAATGTGGTTTGCAGACAAGTCACAGAAATACACCGGTGACAAAGAAAAGCAATAATAAATACTCAAGGACATAAAAGCGATATGAATATATGGATAACGAACACTTATTTGGTGAATGAAGTCACAGGCAAGTGTTTTTACACAGTGCAACAGCCTTGTTCTGGTGGAGCACGATGTAGGCAGGTAACCATAGTGGATGTGGCTCGATTCATCGCACTTTGACAATGCATGCCACTCAACTTGGAGACTACGGATGGAGCACGATACCTGCCTCCTTCACACGACTGTAAATTGAGTTGATCAGCTGAAAGAGAAGGCCTTAATACACGCAAGCTGTTGTAGATGACAGAAGGTGGCAAGAATCAGACACTAATCTCTGCAACCTGCCTTCCTGGCATCACAGCCATAATCTGAATAAAACTTTGTTTGAAAAATACATGATGAAAGTGGAATGTACAATGCAAACATAAATATGATTTCTTTCTTAACGGAAATTGCATTTTGAGAAGTAGGGGGTGGATTTTTATTCGAAGACTAGATAATTATGTATTCACAACTGCAGGCAACGTTTTTGGCAGACAGTGTTGCATTGTGGGTTTGTATTGTTGATGTTGCTAGGCTAGCGAGTCCATTTATATTGTGTCTTTATTAACCTACTGGTGTTTATGAGGGCTTGTGTAATGTGTTCTGCCACTAATCAAAACAAATCCCTGAACACGAATTGAAAGCGTCTCCAGACATCTTTTGTATGGAAAATCAGCTACACGATTGACTTTTTATTGGAAGTTTTTCATGTTTTACCAGACCAAAAATCTTCAAGGATGAGGATGATCTCATCCTTGGTCTAACAGTATCTCGTGGCTAAAACAGGAGTAGTCTTAAAGTGATTTGTATCATCTTATAATCAGGGTCTTTTTTATATTTGGGCCAGTAGAGTAAAAGGGGTTTGGAGAGGTCTAATAGGTTGCTCTTCAGGAGAAATGCTACTCTGCATAAAAACCCAGAGAACTCACTGTTCACTGATCTGACTCCTTCAGCATAGGTTAAATAAAAGAGAGTAATTATGTGGATGATGAGCGTTTCAGTTTTTCGGCTATGTGCGTGAGCGAGAGCCAGCGCGAACGAGTGAAAGTGTGAGTAACAGAGTGAGCGTCTGTGTGTATAAAGGCTTTAGGCTAATCCTGTTGTATTCAACTGGATCAAAGTTGCTTTTTAAGCTCTAAAAAGTGTGATCCAGTTAATGGACTAATGTCTCCATACACTCTGCAACTTAGGCACGCACACGCACACACACACACACACACACACACACACACACACAGAGTACCAGTCTAAATGTTTGTGTTTACATCTGAACACATTGTATTTATGTGTGTATTTGTATATGTGTGTTTTTTGTCTGTTTATGTATTTCCATATGACCAAAAATTACATTCAGGAATCATCCAGCCTGTGGTTGGAGGGGGGGTAGTTGTATTCTGACATGCTCCACTGCACACACTGCCAATAATCTCTCTCTATATACACACACAGCACACACGTATGCGCATATACGCATGTATAGCAGGAAGCTGTCAAGTAGGGCCGTAGCGTTGTGTTCGGTTTCCTCAAGCATGTGACATGTCCTTGACAGGAGGAGGGAGATAAGGAGGGATGGAAGAAGGGAGACAGCGGAGAGCTAGTGGATGACGAGGAAGGCTGCCTGGGAGCAGAATAAAAGAGAGGAGAATACCAAAAAAGGCAGAAAAGTAGTTAAAGAAATGGGAGAAGAGGAGGAAAAAAGAGTGAGAGGATGGCAGAAGTGCAGAGATACAGTTTGTGTTGTGTTGGCTCCGGCACAATGGACTGGTAATGAAATCTTAACTGTGAGGTTTAAGTGCTGACTTTCAGCCATAAGGGAGAGAGTGTTCACATCCCTATTGGATGAACAGAGCAGGATTCCTCTTACAGTCCCTCAATTGTAGGGCTTTGCAGCATTGGAATGATTCTAAACATACAGAGAAAGCAAATAATATTCTTTTTAGATTTGACACCTCAGTCCAACTGAGCATGGATTTTAGTCACTGAAGACCAGAGTGAAAGCAGAAAGACCCATGAAAGAAGCAGAAAGTGATGATGGCCTGGCAGAGCATCATCAGGGTAAATACAGTGTCAGCGGGTCAGCTCATGTTTGTTGGTATAGGCTGGGTATAAAACCTCAATATTTACCACAAAATGTGTCCATTGCATTGAAATTGAAAATTGATTTTGCAAAGTAGGATAATACAAAAGTATTGTTGTGATGTACTGATTGATTTGCAATGAAATATTAAATACAATGATTTAATTTAAATCTGCTAGTTTGTCTAAAAGCGTTGGTTCCCTAAAATTGGGGGACTATAAAGAAAAAGCAGCTCCAATTCCTACATACAGTGGTGGTTCTGATATGGATGTGAACACTAAAATTAAAGCTGAAAGTTGTTACTTTAACCTTATAGTCATGGTAAAACTAAGAAAATGTAAACCAAAGATATGTGAGAGAGGAGAGAAAGTTTGTGTGTGTGTGTGTGTGTGTGTGTGTGTGTGTGTGTGTGTGTGTGTGTGTGTGTGTGTGTGTGTGTGTGTGTGTGTGTGTGTGTGTGTGTGTGTGTGTGTGTGTCTGTGTGTGTGGAAGCTTACCATATTCATACCTTTGCTTGCGAGACAACCAAGAGGAACATTTGAGTGAGGAAAGTGAAGCAAAGCAGGGTCATTTGCATTGACATTCATTTTCTAGTTGGATTTGAGTTTAAGGATGAGATCTGAGACTATATCAGGATAGGCTTAATGTTAATAGGGTTAATGGTAAAGACCGGTTTTAAATGTTGAAATTAAACATGAGGAGGATCAATGTCTGGGAAGAGTTTTGGGGTCAGGGTTGAGGACTGATGGGCTGCAGGTAAAGAGTCATCACAAGTACGATAAGATAAACAGAGGGTGTGTGTTTGACTGTAAACATCAGGATGACAAGACAGTGAATCAGTGGTTGAAAAATCAGGTCGGCCCACACGTTCCCTGCTGAGCAGCACATCGCAGCGCACAGGTCAAAGACTAATTCAAGTCCTCCGGTCAACGCAACCTTAGTCGAGGAAAGCTTTTATGGTCAATTAGCTTCCCCGAGGGCTGAAATATCCTGCAGTACATAACTCTCTATGTTGACACCAATGTAATAGCACTGTATAGAAGAGCAGGAAGGTTTGAATCTGTGCTGTATGGTGTCTGGAAGGATTCAGTGTGTTTTCTTTGGCCAAAGCTGGAGCAGAAAAGTTTACTTTATTGCATTTTGCTCCTGGTTTATTTAGGTTCAAGCTGCCAAGCTACAAGCAAACCAGGTCTCTTAAACAGAAGTTGCATGGAATCACAAGTATTCTGGAAAACTTGTCATCACAACCTGAGAGAGCATGGATTGGGTTTGGGGATTTGAATTCAGATAGATTTATAGATAAACATGATGCTACCAATCAAGAATACATGAAGAAATGAATAACTTTATCAGCTTCACAGCGGTTTTCCCTCGGGTTTTTTTTTTGGTGTGATTCCAAACTTGAGAGTAATTGCTGGCTGTCTGCAGAGTTTCTTGGGATCAAGACTTGATTTAGGGATTAAAATGTTGGCGTTCTATCTGTTCTGCGCCACCATTGTCTATTGAAGTGACTCTTTCTGTTAAAAGAGTCAGTGGAGATGCACATTAACTTTCTACAGGCAGCAAGAGGTGTGCCTTTCACTTGAGTGCATTTATACATTTGTTCCATTTGTACAGTAAGTGAATCTCTTCATGTTTGTAAATAATAAATAACCACTTAAAGAAGCATTTTAAGCCAAGGGACATATTTAACATAGTTAATGTTATTTAAGCATTGCGGATTGATTTTCAGTGATTGATTACACTTCTTTATCTCACTAACAAATGTCTCTGGAATCCTAGTCTCGCATTGCCAGACCTTCCTCCACAGCGCTGCAGAGGAGGGTCTGGCTAGTCCACACATCATTCCGGGATTAGAGAAAAACGTGCTCTGGTTTATTGGCATTTCTTTAAATAAATCACAATAGTCTTGGGTGGCGCTAAGGGAAGGACACTAAGACAGTGCCTCTGCAAAATAGCCTCCGGGAGGAACTTGTTTAGGTGGAACGTGCTGTCTGGATTTACCCTGCAGAGATCTGAGGAGCAGTTAACCATAGTCCTTATAAATCCACCGAAGTTTAGAATGCCAACACAAAGAAAGCGGACGGTACCGGACATCCGGCTGAAATGAGGGACATTCGGCGGAATTTCCGGCAGCACCGGAACGTCGTCGATATAGACTACTGTAATCATGCATTCTTGGCTTACCACCCAATACAGGTACTCCAGGTGACGTCTTTTTGTTGCTGTTTAACACCTTCATGAGAACATAGTACAGTAACAATAACACCTTCAGTTAATGGCTGCATTGGATCCTTCTGTGGAAAGTTAGAGTGTTGTATTGATAGTCAAAACTACGTTTCAGTATCTTCTCCCCCATGGAAAAGTACAATTTTGTCAGAAAAAAATTATTCTATTTCTAATCGTGAAATAGAAAAGCATACTGAGGGTAGACAGTAAAGCTTGAGTACAATGATGTTTCTTTGGGAAGAAGCTGTTCCTGTCGTCTGAAAGCAGCAATATGCAGACAGATCTCTGTGCTACACTGTGAAAAGACTCCTGTAGTGGGTGCCTGTCCACCCACACCAGTTTAGAGTATTATGCTATGGCTCATTCACACAGATAGAGAGGCTACTGTACATACTTTATCTGTTTCTATGGAAACCGCAACTTGAGACGTAGTCAGCTACGAAACCAATGACATTTACCTGCGTCTTAGTCAATCCTTCTCTGTCAACCAAACAGCATGTAAGTGTGTGTGCATGTACCCCCAACACAGATAGAACAGACACATGTATGCATGCAGTAAGACTCTTACTGAGTACTAGACAGATTTGGTGCAGCAGTGCAGTCTGGTGTTTTCTCATCTCAGAGACAGAGCAGTCAACAATATTTAACAGGGTTCCTGTAGGGCCTTAAAAAGTCTTAAAATGTCTTAAATTTAATTTACGTGAAATTAAGGTCATAAAATAAATTTAATATAAATTTGCTGTTGGTATTCAATTTGCTGACAGTGTTTCTAAGATGATTGGGTAACTTGTTGCCTATGGTCTACCGTAAATCACCTAATGTGTCTTTGGTAACCTCACCTTCGTAGCCATTTGTAGTCTATTAGAGATGAGGTCATCTCACTTTGCCAGACCCTCCCCCAAAGTGCGTGGAAGGAGGGTCTGGCTACTCCACATAGCATTCGGGGATGGGAGGACAACGTGCTATGTTTTAATGGCATTTTTTTTAAACCAATCAGAATCGTCAATGGGGGTGCTAAGCTCCGCAAAGAGCTGCTGCAAAATAGTTCTGCGAGAGAAAACTCCAATTGGACAGATAGTCTAGCTAGCTGTCTCAATTTACCCTGAAGAGATCTGAGGAGCAGTTAACCATTATCCTAGCCTGGATGCCAGCCAAACTTAGCCCCACCCACAACATTTGAGGTCTGGACTTGAGCCGTTGTGGAGCAACTATGCTCGAACCAGAGCTGTTCGGACCAATCAAATTGTCAGGGCGGGCTTTATACGATGATGGACAGATGATCAACAGTAACCACGTCACCAAAGAGCGAATGGGTTGAATTTGTTTACAAAAAGATGGGTGCCGCTGGAGAATTGAGATCAAGCCTCCAGGAACAGGGCCATGTCTTAAAGCAACATTAGCGGCCAACGATGGAATTGCACCCCTCTAACCCAGAAAGACTTTTCCCATAGACTTTGCATGGCAAAATAAACTTCTATATTTCAGCGGATAATTTCTTTTTGTGGGTACATCAACTTACCAATCCGAACACTTAAAGGGTTCTTGTTAAAACCGTCATGTTTTTAACATTTTTAACATTCACTAGTAACCGAATCCAGAGTTATTAAACTAGGCATAGACCCGGGGGACTGCGCGGGACTGCGCCCGCCCACGTCGCCCTGCACTGCGCATGCTCATATGACTGTTCTCCCGAGGTCCTGTAACTGTAATAATGGCTATATTTAATGGTTGTAATTCACAATGTGTTCTGTTAATACATTCATGGTATTATCTTATGATACATCCGAGGGATCTATGGATCTATGGATGTATGCTGTAAAGCCTGTAACGTGGATGTAACGTCATTAGCGTTTTCCAAACTGCAGAGGCTATTGGCTAGTAGCTAACATCAACGGTAGCTAGCAGTTGAGTTCTGTTGACAATTATGCGTCGCTAATATGTCACATACTCCGTAGCTCCGATTGGTTGTAGGTCTATCCAATTGAGTGCAGAGGAATTTTATTCTTTCTTTCTTTTCTTCTTTCCTGGTTCGGTTGAAACACACCCCATAATCTAAGCCCAGTGGAGCAGTATCAGACTCAGATTCTGACTAGAATCTGAGTATGACAACGTCAGGCTACCATAGTCCTCATTAATCTACCAAATTTAAAATTCCAACACAAAGAAAGCGGAAGGAAACGGAAAGTACATGCATGTCAGAATTTCCCATCAAGGATATAGACTAGAGATTAGGCCTTGCAGCATTTTCAGGAGTTTTATGTTACGTTAGTTAGCTAGTGACGGTGATGCATGTTTCACTTTATTTTATATAGTCGTATTTTATATATCGTAGTGTGTGCTACGATTAGGATGGGACGGTGCAAGTTTAATGAAAAATGGTTTGACGAGAATAGGTTTCGGGGGTGGTTGAAGTCAGCAGAAAACAACAAGGTGCAATTTAGGCCGTAAAATGTAGGGACCATGGGATTGAAAACACTTGAATGAAATTAGCTTGCTAAAACAAGCGGTACACAGTGGTGGCTAGTGGGGCTATTATGCTAAAATTTCAGACTCCCTCTCTGCTTCTCAACTGGTGGCTTTGAGTGGTTTTGTGTGTGCCAGAAACTCAAAAGGCAGAGGGGTTGTGGGTTCTTCACACGGTAAGCCGACACAATTATACAACATTTAACGTTATACCAACAAAATAAAAGTAAGCTTTGTAGAGATCGTGGAACCGAACCAAATACATTGCGCACATATTTACACAAAACTGCTTTGCTAACCTGTATGGTATAACTAAGATATCTGCTGATCTTTTATTTTTCATTGATGGATTTAACTCTGTACGTCTTCGAAATTCACATGTAGAAGCTATTTTTAACATAGCGCCCTGTCAGCGGCCCAGCTGATGTGATTCAACGATTTCCAGTAACTTCAGAGCGTGAGTCATTTAAAATGAATCACTTTATATAAATATGTTGAAGAGTTTCGGTGTGTTCCACTGTGGTTCCTGATTTATTTTCATGAATACAAATGTTTCAAAAATAGTTTTTGATTCAATTATGTGATTTTGACATGGAAATGGCGGAGTAATATTTTAAGTGATGAGCCTGGTGTGCTGTCATCACGGATGTATGTGCTGTCATGCTGTTTTGAGCAAGTTGTACATGTCTAGTTGACCAATCAGATTGCCTTTTCGAATCTACTTATATACTTTTTGTTTTTGAGGATGCACAAGGACTATAAGAACATTGTTAAGCTATTAAGTTAATTAACAATCTCATTAATTACATTTTTACGTCTTAAACTATATTTGTGGTGGTCCTAAAAAGGTCTTAAAAAGCATTACATTTGACTTCCAAAATTAAAATGAGACTCTCTATGATTATATCGTAGAACAAAACAAGCATAGTGAAAAAAAAGAAAATGTATTTCTTTAATTTGGTCACCATTTCGTTTACAACTGGCAGCTGTACTGAGAAGAAAAGCCATTTCTTCTGCTTTTAAATTTTAAAATGTTATGCAAATAGCTCCGTCACTTCAGCAGTGCAAGAATCCATGGTTGCATAACACAGGACTCGATAAAGAGTCCTTTTAAGACTGCAAAGGAAACACTCATCTGGGCAGTTAAGTATAAATTAAAGTCAGGCGTATATTGGGCTGGTTTAAGGTCCACTTGGGTCTTTTTAGGTTAAAAAGTGACATCAAGAAAAAAGATTTATGAATATGTAAATTGTATGACATGTTTGCTAATGTCCATTTTTTACGACATAGTAGGTGTCAAGACAGTACCACGTGGGAAAATACAGGCAGACAAAGGTTTAGCTCTGCAGTCACAGTAACCAGTGCAACAAAACACACTTTGGTGAAATTCACCAATCTGTGCCTTTGTTGGATTGTCCAGTTGTTGCAATGTAGAAGGCTGTCTGTTTTTCTGTGTTTGTGATTGTAATGCAGGCACTTGTATTTGGTCTAGGATTGGTCTTAAGTGATTTGAAAACCTGGTTAAATGGTCCACATTTCTCTGTTGCCGTTGATAAGAGAGGTAGTTTCTACAAGAGGTGTGTATGTGTAGGAGCCGTACTGAGAGGAAGGAAGAGTGTGGGCATAAGTAATGAATGTATTGTCACTTTCTATTTGCTATACTAAAGCTTCACTGCACTCCTCTCCCGCGGGAGGAACCACAACCTACCTTGTTTAGCTCTGTTGTTGGAGTGGAAGAACGAGGGAGCGAAGGGTGAAGTGGAAAATGAAAGGAAGGAGGCACAGGGTTGAGAGATGAACAGAGAAATGGGAGGAGAGAAAGAAAAAACAATTATGTGTTGTCATTGCCGTTAATATCTTTGTATTTATTCAATTTAGGTTTTAACAATCACCAATGCTGTTTTTAGAGCTTTTTTTTAACAATCAAATGCTGTTATTGTAGCAATGTGTGTGTGTGTGTGTGTGTGTGTTTGTGTGTGTGTGTGTGTGTGTCCACCAGTTAGGCCGATGATCAGTTTTACTATACTGTAGACAAATCATGTTTACACTGCTAATCCTTCAGCTGTGGGGCTATTAAACACACACACACACACACACACACACACACACACACACACACACACACACACACACACACACACACACACACACACACACACACACACACACACACACACACACACACACACACACACACAGGTTTATGGCACTATCTTGGGACCTGTCATTGACATAATGCATTCCCTAGCCCCTTACCCTAACCTTAACCATCACAACTAAATGCCTAACCTTAACCCGTACCCTCACCCTAACCATAACCTAATTCTATCCCTAATCCTAAAACCAAGTCTTAACCCTCAAACAGCCCTTTAAAGTTGTGGGGTCCAACATTTTGGCCTCACAAAGCTGTCGGGACGCCACAAGTATACTGGACTCCCTGTTTTTGGACCCCACAAATATATTTAAACAAGAAAACACACACACACACACACATTCGTGCAATTTATGGTTTTTCTTATACACACGTATAACTGGGAAACAAAACAAATAGACATTTACAACTAAATGTTTGTAAAGTTTGAATTAAAAAGGACATACATGACATGACATAAAAAAATTCTGCTCAGGGGATGAAAGGAAAAAGTAGATATTTATTCAATAAACCATATTAGAACAATAAGGTTGTTGGCTGAATAGTAATTGCAGTAACTAATTCTGTAAATATCAGGATTCACATACACAATATTTACATACACAGCTGTACTATGGCTTTGTCTGAGATACTCAGTTTTAGTTACTGAGTTACTGACTATAAACAGCAGCATATGTCCCGTTTCTATATGAAATTATATTCATGTATCTCAATTTGGAATAAGCAAAAGAAGAACAAATTTTAGGTTCTGATACAGAAATAAATTTTCCTCCTTTCTGTTTATTCTTACAGTCGATGCAAGCTCTGTTTCCATGGTAATTGTCAGTAGGCTTATAGTCGGTTGTTAACATATTGGGATGTTTGTAATGTGGATGTGAAATGCATTTAATCTGCTCACTCTGAATATGAACTCAAACCGCGCACGAGGCAACTCACTGAATGTTGCCTGTGTAGCTTATTTACACTAAGTTAATATTAACCCATATACTTCCTGCGAGAACATGTGCATCCATTGTTGCCACGGCTACAGTAAATACAGTTTTACTATTGTTTACTGAATCACTGTGGGCCAGTGAGCAACAAGAGATGGCGAGATATGTAATGATTTATATCCCTGACCCTGGAAAATGTCGATTCACAGCTCAGAGTAAACTCTTTCTAAAGCTGAGGTAGTAGGGGTCAGTGTGTGTGATACATTTATATTTTGGAGTAGCAGATTCAGAGGCAGATTAAGATGTTCTTTCCCTTCTTTGATTGTATTTACGGTTGTTTTCATGCTGCAAGGAGAGTTTGGATGTGCGTATAAAGACTCTGACACACCAACCCGATGGCCGACCGTCGGGACGGACGATAATCGGGTTGGTGTGTCAGCGCCTTAAAGCTCCCCCTTTTTCCCCCCCCACCAAAGCCAGTCTCCAGTGTCTCACACTGTGTCAGCTAATAATAAAACCCAGTGACATATCCTGCCCACTCTCCTGTGGCTGTGCTGTAAAAAGGTTGAGGACCTCCAGCCGACTGTGTAGTCAGCCATGCATGGTTCTGCATCTCCTTCTCTGTTAAACTGGGCTGAATGTTAGAGGTTACCCAGACAGGTTAGAGAGGAGGGCACACACAGGTTCACTATCAATAATAAATGAAATATATATCAGAATATTCCCAACTTTTCTTTTCCGTCTTGAGCTACTTTGTCTTCAAAGTCCAGGGAGTATATGAATAGATAAAATATCTACTCAGAGTGCTAATTTGTATTAGAATTGGGTATTAAATCAGAATATTATATATGATATATATCAGAATATAATATACTCTCACACTATGAAAAGTAGAAACCCTAATAATCTACTGGTTGGCTATTTTTAAGTGGAAAAATTTGCATTTTGTTCTTGCAATGACAGTGACTTATGCACAATTGAACGTGGAGCAACGCTGCTCTCATTTGCAGTGCTGCTCTTTCTTTTGCTAAAAAGATAACATTTGAATTTGATGAAGGCGAATACATGGTAAAGTAAGTAAAGCAAAGTTTATTACTAGAGCACATTTAAACACAGCTTAAGCTGACCAAAGTGCCGTACAAAGAAGAACAAGGTGCTGTATAAAAACAATGAAATGTAAAAATAAAAAGTAGAGAAACAATAGATATATCTTTCTTCCTGCTCAAGAAAAAAAGAAAGTATGGTATAAGCTTTATAATAAAGTTTATGTTTTGTACAGTGAATAAATGAAGGCACAGGAACCATACAGCGCTACATGTTGCACTTTAGCTTGTAGACCAGTGTTCTCAGAGGACAGGTCATTGTAAATCAGCGAGTAGTGGAGCCCAGGGGGAAACTGAAGCACACTTTAATTTTTAATTGCATTAATTGCACCTAATAAATTACAATTACAGGAGGAGCTGTGTGCTCCAGTTTCCTCCTCCACCATCCTCTGAATGTGATCAACATGTTTTTCTGTAATCTAACACCCCCTGGATTAGGGGAGCAAAACCTTGGACTCTGCAGAAAAAAAAGTGTGTGCGTGTGAGGATGTGCTACGAGGAAATGTGGTTTCTATGGTAATGCGAACTGAAAATATGGAAACAAATTATATTACTCCTCTCGATTTTTTGCCCTTCGCCGTTTCTGATCTCCATTTTGTGCGTGTCTCTCTCTCTGTCTCTCTGTCTCTCCATCGCAGTCTGCCGCTCTTCCTCCCGCTCTCTGTCTGGCACTCAGTAATAGAGGTGATTTGGAGCAGACTCTTAGGTAGGAAGTTGCGTCTAAGTGCTGCAGATTTGGGCTTTAAATGAAAGAAAGCGCGGTAACAACACATTCACCAATCTGTCAGAAGTCAGATTTTGGCAGTCTATAGTGTGTGTGTAGGTGTGTGTGTTTGTTTGTTTATGTTTGGGTATGGTTGGCCGTGCTAGAGATGAGTGCAGTGAAGAGGAGTTATTTTACAGCTCTGAGGCAAAGTGTGTGAGACGAGGCATTAAAGTGTTAGCATTGGAAATCAGAGTGTGTGTGTGTGTGTGTGTGTGTGTGTGTGTGTGTGTGTGTGTGTGTGTGTGTGTGTGTGTGTTAGATGATGCATTACATTGTTAGCATTGGAAATGTTGAAAGCCTTACGCTGGGTTTCCATAGGCAGCGTTTTTCAACTGCAACTTCCAAGCGGAGTTGTGTCACCACAACATGATGCCGACGGTGGACCAGTTTTGCAGACAATTAGTTGCTGGTGTTGATATACTTTTAATTTCAGTTTAAATCTGGCCTAACACAACTGTTTGGTACGTTTTTGACTCTAGTCGCACACTTTGCTGTTAAGTTTGATTAACGTTATATTACTAGCAACACAGCAGTTGCTACAATGCTAACGTTACTACAATGCCACTACTACTAAAACTCATAAATAAATACAAAACTCACCAGGTATACCAACTGCCTCGACAACCCTCCAAGCTAGCTGTTAGCATCCCTGTAGTCACACAAAGACGCATCATTAGGCTATAGAGAAATCCCGATCTTTTACTTTGCACGTATAGCAGAATATATTGGAGGCACGTTCGCGACTCTGCCCTCTCGTTGGCTACCGCTCTGCAAAAGTTGACTCAGAGTCAACTTTGGGAGAGCAGGGAGAGCGGGGAACATCCGGGCACTTTCGCCGCCGTCAGCACACTCATACCGCTGTTCTCATGTGGGTTGAATCGCTCCACTCTGTTATTTCAGCTGCCTGTGGAAATCCAGCGTTACACACAGTCTTGGGTGGCACAGTTCCTTTTACATTATTATCTTTCTCAGTCTCTCCTGTTTTACTGTCAGTCTTTCTATTAATCCACCTTTTATTCTCTGTCTCTCTGTCTTTCTCCCAATTTGGGTCATCCAGCTCAACTGCGGGAGCAATCCTCTCTGCTGCCAAATGAAAAAAACAAGGAGCCTGACAGAAAAGTTTTATGGGGGAAAGACAAATGTCATCTTTTAATGGCTGAAATAAGCCTTTCCATGTGCTTGTGATGAAACGGACCTCATTAAGCCTGAGAAGGATCTCCAGTTGTTAAAGGAGAGGTGAAGGTGAAGGTGCACACATATGGGGCGTAAACACACACACACACACACACATACACGCACACACACACACACACACACACACACACACACACACACACACACACACACACACACAAACACACACACACACACACACACACACACACACACACACACACACAGACACTGATCTGGCACACAGTCGCGTCCAATTGAGCACCCAGAACAAAATGAGAATGACTATCTGAACTAAATAAACTGTTTGTGACTGGCATTGTGCTTTTAATGGCCAGAGCAGAGTCCTGTTCTTTGTTTATTGTCCTACTCAGTGTCTTCGTCCTAATGTCTATGAAGCGATTGCCAGAACTCGATACTGCACTCAGACTCTGGCACTTTTTAATAGCTTCTTGTTATTTGGTATTTACTTTCTTTGACTAAATTTGCGTTGCTAATCGATTTCAGCCAAATGTCTGCTCAGAATTGGATTTGTGTTTTTTTTTTAACACCATCAGCTTATTGAAAATCGATCAGTTTGTTAATGATTGTGCAGTAGTCAGTAGGGGATGCTTTATTTCAGTGATATACCTTTTTTTTTAATGCATAAGTGAGTTTAAATTACAGGTGTTGCAGAAGCCCTACGTTATATCTGCTAAACTACTGTGCAAATATACACTGTTTTTATTCATTGAGAACTGGTAACTTGCTTTTCGAGAGGCATTACAACCAGCGCTTTAACTGGAATAAAGAAGATGCTTAAACTTGAATCCAGCATCATTTGGGTGCACACATGGCCCACAATAAGTAATAATACTTTGAGGATACAAATAGATAGATAGATCCTTTATTATTATATAATACAATAAATAAATACTACTACCATAAGTGCATAGTTATTTCTGTGCATTATAAAACCTTAAGTAAGAAGGACTTCCTGTATCTCTCAGACATGCACATTGGTGCAATCAGTCTCTGACTGAAGGTGCTGCTGTTAATCACCTTCAGGTCGTGGAGTGGGTGTGCATGGATGGATTATTGTTCCCAGTTTGTTAAATGTTCTGACCTTTTCCACCTGCTGGACCGTCTGTAGTTCAGCCCCGACCTACCGAGCCGGTCCTCCTGCCGTGCGTAATAATATAAAACACTAATAGTTCATGTGAAGAAATTAATCAACCACTACATGTCAGGGTCTGAACAGGCCGTTGTATGCAGCAGCTTTTTGACTGGAGTCGACCACATATTGTATTGTATGTATATTGCTCACACAGCTGCCTTTTTGCCTCCTTGGTTGAGAAGTACTTGGCGTTATCATCGTCATGCGTACATGTATCTACATTCATTAGAAAGTGGCAGTACGCAGTAATGTAGCACTCATTTCAGACAACTGAAAACTTTACTAACAGACAGCTGTATACTTTATTACTAGCATTAGGTACCAGGGTGTCCTGGTCCAAGAAGAAGTCCTCGTGGAATTTCTTTTTTTTTAAAGATTTTTTTTTGGCCATTTTAGGCCTTTATTTGTATAGGACAGCTGAAGACATGAAGGGGGAGAGAGATAGAGATAGAGGGGGAATGACATGAAGCAAAGGGCCGCAGGTCGGAGTCAAACCCGCGGCCGCTGCGTCGAGGAGTAAACCTCTATACACGGGGGTGCCCTCTACAAGGTGAGCTATCCAGGCGCCCGTCCTGGTGGAATTCTGTCCAGAAGTATGCATGGTTGATTCCCACACTGGCTGAAAGGAAAAGTGAGTCTCTTGCCGTTAATGCCGTTAGTTCAGGCAGTCAACTCGAGCTGCACTGCTGTATACACACACGTGACGTGCCTCACTCTTTTATTATTATAATTAATCTGCAGATAACGATTTTCAAATATAAGATAATTGTTTACTCTATGAAACGATGATATATGCCAAAGAAAGGCACGACATCCGCTTGAATCAGAGAATACTGGAATTGTTTCACTATTTCTGCTTGAAAAATGACTAAAAGATTAATTGATTATCTAAATAGTTGCCATTATTTTTCTGATGATCGAAACTTGATTCATTGACTTATTATTTCCAGCTCTATTTCACCGTACAATATTTCCCTTGATTTTCTATCAGACTTCTGTTAACTTCTTTTCACTTAATTAGCTGAAAATAGACACAAAATATTATCAAACCTTCTTTCTTTCTTCCTTCTATCTTGAAGGCTGTAGCGCAGTCATTGTCAGTCATTGTCCGTATGCTTAAATACTAATGCTTTTATTGCTTTTAATTTCCATTAAACCACTAGGGTTTAAGTATATTCGCGGCTCTGCAGTCAAACAAGTGAGCAGATTTTGTGATACATGATTATTGTGTGAAAAAGAAAAGAGAAATGGCTGGAGACAAAGTAAGGCTCGGCATTAGCTTGAGCAACACACTGGACTTTCTGCCCCCTTTTTTTGAAAAGTAATTTTACATAAAAGCATTGGCTGCTAGCCAAACATGTAGCTAATACTAATTTGCTGTATAATGTCCCACAGTGATTATCTCCAGCAGTAACACAGCACAGAAGGGAGCTAGAAATAAACCTGGAAGGGGGGGCTTATATAATAGTTAGCCGTGAAGGTAATGTGCCCGGCCATTAGAGGCTGTAGGCTGCTAGTGGATCAGGTGAGCTCATACAGAAAGCTGCCAAGACTCACCGCTCACACATGGCTACACACTCACATGCATGGTCACCCACACACACTGGTAGACGCAGACGTAGGCTCATATGGAGAGCTTGCATAGATAAAGACAAGACGTGCACACACAGAGGTGTACACACATTCTCAACAACATACAGATTTTTCACGCAGAATGTCCGACTAATTTGGATGTTGTAGAGGTGTGTGTTTTGTGTGGCTTCGATACCTGGAATGTTTGTTTGTTTTTACTCATGGGTCCATATGTTGTGCATTTTAAGATGTTTAGGTATGAATGTTAAAATGTTTGGCTTTACATGCATGTTAATTTGCATATACATGTGTAAGCATATGTAAGTGTGTGTGTGGGCATGTGTTTGCGCGCAGCTCATGCCTTGGTTTGGGTCCAGATGTCCATATGCTGCCAGGCAGGGCAGGGCATATGGCCATCTGGTGGAAGATAGAAATACAACCAATAGGCTTTGACCTTTCTGTTATGGGAACTGTATTTTTTTGTTACCTGCATGTTGTCCCATTGCTCTATCTTGAGAAATAAACTAAAGAAATTTAGATAAATAGCAACGACTGAATTTAAAAGTAGTCATCCAGGACAGATGCATCATGGGAGACGTGTAATACAGTGAAGTATAGCACTGTAATCTTTGAGACAGAGCAACGTAATACAAGTCATGAGGCACTTCTGACATTACTGTCATGCCAGTCTCTTAAAGCCAGTTTGGCGTCCTGGTGTTTGTCATAGCGTTTTCACTGAATGCAGAATGTCCTGCAGAACTATAGAAAACCCTGCCGCCATGCACTTGCAATGACCTTTGCATTCGCTGCCATTGATTCCTTTTATGTACAGTAGGTACTGTATGACTACAGTAGTTCACTGTTCCATTTTTTTGCAGTTAATTCAAAAATAAACATTGTGCTGCCCCTGCATACATTTCCTAGAAAAGACCACATATTTCAAATATTCTGCTTTACACATATTTCTTCGTTCACGATTTGATATTTCTCTTTTCTGTCCGTCACAAAATTAATTCAATTCAGTCTCTTTCTTGCATTAATCCCTCAAGTGTTGATATTTATAAAAAAAATAAAATAATCATACTTCCCCAAGTAATAGTAATATAATTGAATTGTGTAGTAACAGTTTCTCCATGCTAATTAACATTTCTTATGTTCCCAATGCAGTAACTCCTTTGGCCACCCAGTGCTTAAATGTGTGGTCACACATGGCCGATTTAAAATGTGTATCTTTCCATTTTGCTGCTACAGTATATCGTTTAGATATGCAGTTGATTGGGCTACATAAAGTTATGTCTTTAGTTTTGGATAGCTTTATCTTCACTGTCATTGGGTTGTCTTAGAGTTTAATATCTAATCCTAAATTCTTCCTAAATCTGCTAATACAGTCAAACTCTTTGTCTAGTCCTCTCCTTCCCTCCCAGCCACCGGCTCTGTCTCTACTACATATTTGCCCGTGCAAACCGGCAAGCAGTGAAGCAGTCAGCACGACTGATCTATAAAACACACTGAAGCCCTAAAAATGATACTGTGGGGTCAGCACTCCGGTCCTCTGAGGAGACATGAACATCCGAAACAAACACTTGACCAGAGCTCTGAAACAGTGCCGCACATTAACTGGACAAATGAAGGAGCTCGTTTTTCAGTATATTAAGAATTGGCCGGCCTTTGTGCAATTTGTTAGGAGGATAACTGATCCTCAGGAAGTTGAACATAACAGTTTAACAGGATTAATAGATTAATACATTTGGAGAGGGGCTTACAGTGTTTGTATGTATTTGAGGAGATAACTCATATGTAATGGATTATACTTGAATTATATGGCATGTATTGGTGATGTGTATTTGGCATGCAGAGGCGGAAAAGCGGAGAGAAAATAAGGGTAAAAAGCTGGGAAACGAGAGGGAGGTGATCTTTTTTATCCCGCTCTCCCTTGACAATATGGAGCGTGAGACTAGCTGAGGGAGAGGAGGAGGAGGAGGAGGAGAGAGACGGTGGGAAGGGAGGGAGGGATAGACTGTGAAAATAAAGAGGAAACAATTAAAGAAAAATGTAAACACGGTCGCCAAAATGCAGACAAAAGACACTAAAACACTCTACCTTCCTGTCCTCAACTCTCCTCTCTTTCTCTCGGTGGACACTTCTCTGGAATCCTTGGACTGCGGGCGGTTACTAAGCAACCAGAATCCTGTCGAAACTGTGTCAGAGAGACCGTTAGAGAATACCATGCATGATAAAAGTGGCCCTCCTAATCGCTGTAATCAGGACGTTCATGTCTGACAGTCTTCTACGGTACGCATGTTGTCAGAATTAAGATACATCAACAATATAATGTACACAGGTCGACAACAATCCATTTACACACATCGTTTGTGCAACAATTTTCTTGCTGTCAAATAGTTCCATCAAAAGACTTTTTCTCACCCCAAACCCATTAGTTCCTACTGAAGACGTAAATCTTAACTCTGATTATTTCATACAGTAGTGTATCGCTTTAAGTACTACAGTGCCCATGTTTATTGCAATTGCAGCCACTCATTAATGTGTTTTTAATAGTTTTGGGGCAAAAGTTGAGCTCTATGGCACAGATCAGTCAGGCCTTGGCTACACAGACAGATTTACTTAGTCAAATGTAGTTAGTTTTGGTCTTTTTTTTATGATAAGAAAAATATAGAATATCACCAGCGTTATCTTTAAGCGAGAGGTGATATAAACTTGCCAATGTTTGTGTGAGTGTCTGTGCGGTACGGCTCTAATGTTTGTGTGTCATTGTCTGTGTGGTAGGGCTCTAATGTTTGTGTGTGAGTGTCTGAGTGGTACTGCGCTAATGTTTGTGTGTGAGTGTCTGAGTGGTACGGCTCTAATGTTTGTGTGTGAGTGTCTGAGTGGTACGGCTCTAATGTTTGTGTGTGAGTGTCTGAGTGGTACGGCTCTAATGTTTGTGTGTGAGTGTCTGTGTGGTACTGCGCTAATGTTTGTGTGTGAGTGTCTGTGTGGTACGGCGCTAATGTTTGTGTGTGAGTGTCTGTGTGGTACGGCGCTAATGTTTGTGTGTGAGTGTCTGTGTGGTACGGCGCTAATGTTTGTGTGTGAGTGTCTGTGTGGTACGGTGCTAATGTTTGTGTGTGAGTGTCTGTGTGGTACTGCGCTAATGTTTGTGTGTGAGTGTCTGTGTGGTACGGCGCTAATGTTTGTGTGTGAGTGTCTGTGTGGTACGGCTCTAATGTTTGTGTGTGAGTGTCTGTGTGGTACTGCGCTAATGTTTGTGTGTGAGTTTCTGTGTGGTACGGCTCTAATGTTTGTGTGTGAGTGTCTGTGCGGTACTGCGCTAATGTTTGTGTCTGAGTGTCTGTGTGGTACAACTCTAATGTTTGTGTGTGAGTGTCTGTGCGGTACGGCTCTAATGTTTGTGTGTGAGTGTCTGTGGTACGACGCTAACAAAGGTAGAGAAGCCAATACCTCAAGGTCGTGCTGAATGGTTAAAACATGTCAGGCATGTAAGTTAACCCGCGTGTGTGTGTGTGTGTGTGTGTGTGTAAACAGATTTAAGGCCAGGCTCCACCAGATGCAGCTGCTCTATTTAGGTCTCTCTGTATCTTTCTCCCTCCTCCCCGCTGCACATGATGGGACAGATGCCAGAGGAAAGAGAATCTCACCTTGGGGATGCCTTGTGTTCAGGTGTGTTGTATGTCAGGAATATTTCAGTCCAGTACATCATCTGCACGTTGCAACGCTGCAGAAATAGCTGAAATAGACCTCAGAGAGGAATAGAATAGCATTTAATATGATCGACTACTGGTAGTTGATGTAAAGTTGCTCAGAAAAAACATTTTACCGTGGCAAAATGTGGCATCGACGTAGAAGATTAAAAAGGCAGTGGAATTAAGTGGGAGATGAAAGAGCATGCAGCAGAGAGACTATAACGAAAAGACGAAAGAGGGAATCCTGGTGTAACTGCGTCACTGCTGCCTCAGCCTCCTCTCCAGGGTGTTGGAGGAGGGATGGAGAGATGCAGGGATGGAGAGATGAAAGAGGGAATGAGGAGGAGCGAGTTTAGGGACAGGCTGATTTATGAGTTTCTGTTTCTGAATCGTGCCGTCTTCAGGGACCTCATTGAGATGAGCCGATCTGGAGTTTACACACGCGCACACACACACACACACGCAGTGTGACATACGCCAACTAGTCATTCTGTTGGCAAAGTCCTTAAAGTAGTGATCACAGCAGGGGGGAGTTGTTTTTGAGTTTGAGGTAATGGTAGAGAGAGCGTGTGTGCGCATCAGTTTTCTGTGGCAGATGGTGAAATAAATGAACAATCATCCCAATCAAACATGGCTTGGAATCTGGATTGGAAGGACTTCACTGCCACATCGACAGATCACTAGCATGCGAAGAGGAGGAGAAACAGAGATGGAGAAAACGGATGAGTTAGGAGAGAGATGAGAGAGAGAGAGAAAAAGGGAGCAGGAGACAAACTTGACGGGGAAGAAGAGCAGATTTTGCTCGGAGCAGAGATTCACGACAAAGTTTTGAGATGAGCGGCAGAGGGTAAAAAAGGACAGCAGAGGGGGAACAGAGCTCATTAACAGTGAACAGAGTGATGAAGGAAGGAGGACAAACGGCCTCGGGTGGTCTGTAGGGCGATGCCAGCAGTTGGAGAAGCTCTAAACCCAGCAGTGCTCTTGATGGCTGCTACATGGTTGAAACACAAATGAGTACCTCTGAGATTTGCTCACCAGCAAATCATTCAAAGGTGTTTGAACAGTGCCTACAAGTGAGACATGATACTACAAATACAGACATTTTATTTACTGGCAAATACGGATATGTTATATATGAAATCAAGATATTACAAATTGTTTGAAGATTCTTCTGAAATTAAATATTAATAAAGACACTAAGCCAAAATTTTAGCAACATATCTACAAAGTTATGTAAGACTGGGAAAATTCTAATGTAGTCATTTGACGTATCATAATATGACAGAGTGATCCACTCCATGTATGTTTACGTTTTATCTATGTACCTAATATTGTCATTTTATGTCTCATATTATCTAAGGAGGGTCTAAGGATATATAGTTGTGTAATAAAATTGACTTGAATACTGCTTTACAAGTAGTATGGTGCATTCTCCAAAATGTGATTATATACATTGATAGTGTAATAAGTCGTTTATCCAGGTGGTTCCGGGTTTGCAATAGCCATTTCAAATTGCCTAATGTGCTTTAGCAATTATGTTTTTCAGGACACATAATCCCTAAATAGTTTTGATTAACATATTGAGAAAACATTTATATTGAACGCATTTGCACACTGTTCACTGCAAGCACAAAATGCTATTACTGAACTTATCCGCGTAGACAAGTGTATTTTCCCTTGTAACAAAAAATAAATAAATAAAAACGTAAAGTATGATTCATGTTTGCATGGTTTAGGCAGCTAAAAGCACTCGGTTAAGGTTAGGGAAAGAGTGTGGATCGTTGATGAATATTAAAGAGGTCAGTGCTGATTTGTAGCAGGAGACAGGGTTATTTTAGCCCAAACCTAACAAGCAGGCTAAGAAACTCTGTTTCTGTTGGGTCTTTGTGCTTCTTTCACCAACCCCCACCCCCCCCATGAGTTGTCAGGCAGGTTTTATAATGCCACCTGGCACATCATAATAATATAGAAAGCATATATAGAAAGGACAAAGGACACTGCAACTGAAATGGGTTTGCAAATCATAACAGGCAGCACAAATGTATACACGTGCGCGCGCACACACACACACACACACACAGGTTTTCATATTGACTCTATGCCACACACACACACACACACACACACACACACAGACACACACACACCCAGTGCTGCCCTGCTGATGAGTAGTGAGTGTGATTAGGTTATTACATCTGATGGAATTGAGTTTGCTCTCCTCTAATGAAAGAGGGATGGACTGGAGCATGAAAACCAAGGAGGGGGGGGGGCGGTTCAGAGAAATGGATTGCAAAAGAGGATGGAAGAATATTTACCTAGAGGTGGATGCTAAGATAAAGAGAGGGAGGTGAAAGGCTAAGAAATGAAGGTGGCAGTGCAGGGAAAAGAGAGTGAAAAGGGGTGAAGGTGAGGGTCAAGGAACTGAGGAAGGAGGGAGGAATGAGAAAAAAGGATGTTGAGGAGGGGGATAGAGGGAGGAAAAAAGGAAGAGTTAACCTTGTTTTCAGTGGGGTTGAGGTTAATATTCCTGCACTGCACATTACCTCTCCTTTAGCTTCAAATTCAGTGGGATGAGGCAAACAAAGCTAAACAGACAGGTTGAAATTCATCCGCTTGACTGAGGAATTTCACCTGACACAGGAGAGTGACAACCAATAGGCTTCATGCAGCCACATGGATCTGTTAATTGTGACTACTAACTGTGACCATTGACATCTGCACAGAACATGTTCAAGCTTGATTCCCCCAGAGAAATTGTACTCGCTGCCTGGCTTACTGTCGTACAAAATAATGAAATGAAGGACGTGCCAACAGTTTCTTTGAGCGCTTACTCTTCGAAATCAAACTTGTATTGTTGCGTAAAAATGTAGTCAGACAATAAACTTTTCCTAATGCTGAAGCAAAAGATAGTTTAAGGGCTGCTAACCAGATGGGCACAGGCTAAATTTGTAGTTTTATCACAGAACAAAGAGCACTAAGCCATGGAGCAGATAGAGATAAGTTCTGCTTGTGTGCTGAGACTTAACACTGTAGCTCCTCTGTAACGCATATAGACAGATAGAGAACACTGTGAGGAGGGAAGGAGCGAGAAACAGGGTAGGGGAGGTGAATACAAAGGAGGGAGGAAGTTGTAACAGGGGAAGAAAGAGATGGAAACAGGTAAAGAAACACTGATAATGTGCTCTAAATGTAATGAAACCAACGTGTGTTTTTTATCATTTTGTGCACTGACTGCTGAGACAACAGGGCAATTCTTTGCCTATACAGTAGTGCTTGAGTGCTCCTTTGTTGTTTACTGCGCCCTTCTTCCCCACCTGCGCTCTCTCTCTCTCTCTGTGCAACGCCACCGACCTGACAGCTCAACTGGAGTGGGCTTGACACTGTGTATGCAGTGTGTGGAGTGGGCTTGACTTTGGTGTGTGCTGTGAGACCTCTCCAGTGGATTCATGCTTGTTCGTGTATGCCTAAGAGGTCATGTTGAGTTGTTGTTGTCTTGCATCAGCAGCCGCTTGTGTCCAAATATGCGTGTGTGCGCATGCCTGTGCACGCACAATGCTAAACTGTGATTTTCACATCCAATTGGAGAAAAAAGGGAAAACACAACCTGCAAACCATGCTTCACCCTGAGTGTACTCATGTATACAAGCACTATGCATTTGTGTGTGTGTGTGTGTGTGTGTGTGTGTGTGTGTGTGTGTGTGTGTGTGTGTGTGTGTGTGTGTGTGTGTGTGTGTGTGTATGCACGCGTGTGCGTGTGTGTGTGTGTGTGTTTTCACTTGGTGAACGTGTGTACGTGTTATCACAGTCCCTGTAGGTGTGAGACTTTGCTATGACAGAGTGTGGTACAAATTTAACAGCCTCTTACAAATCCCTAATATTGCATTGTGATATTTGTGTCTTGTTTACCTCTGGAGGCTTGTATTGTTACATATTTGCACAGCAGATGCTGAAGATAAACACTGAGTCATTCAGTGCCCAATATACAGTCACGAATGAATGTAATTAATGCTCCATATATGTCTTTTTGCAAGCGTTCCATCATCCTCTACACAGATTGTGTGCCCATAGATAGAACATTATAATGGAGGATGAGATATTGATAGAACCATAAAATAAGTCAGTACAACGTTGTTTTGGCACTCACTAAAATCTGTGACAAATAAAGGAGGCTGAACTTCTTGTATCTTCTTCACAAATAAAAGTCACATTCCTTTAGATGAATACATAAGTAAGTACCACAAGTTACTCTGGTTCATTAACATCTTGTTTCCAAGAAGACAATGCAAAGGTTTATTTTTATTTGTGTTAACAAAGACAATGGGTTGTTTTGATCCTGTATAGTGTTTTTTTATATTACTGTTGGATTATTTAGCCATACTTAAAGATGTCACTGTTACTGATTTGTCCTTATGCACATTGTTTTGTACAACTAACAAAACACTGTTTACACTGGGTCAAAATAACCATAGTAAAGAAAATAGCACTAACACTGCTAATATTGCATCTGAGCTATATTAGACTCGTATGGCCTGATCTTTCTCCACAGCACTGCGGAGGAGGGTCTGGCTAGTCCACACAGCATTCTGGGATATATGAAAATGTGCTCTGGTTTATTGGCATTTCTTTAAACCAATCACAATTGTCTTGGGAGGTGCTAAGCACCAGACGCAGGTACAGTGCCTCTGCAAAATACAGTAGCCTCGGGAAGGAACTTGTTTTGGTGGAACATGTGCACGTAGGGAGGCAAGCTCTGGAATTAAAATGGCTGTCGAGTGTGTGATGAGAATTTTACTCAACAAAAAAGATAAATACAATTTGATTGTGGGTTCTAGCTTGGAAGATGTTTGCTGAATCGACTGGAGTTTAGAATGTCAACACAAAGAAATCGGAAGGTGTGGGACATCCGGCCGAAAATGAGGGACATCGGGTGGAACCTCCGGCCGCGCCGCAACAATTCCGTAAACCAAACGTCGTCGATATAGACTAGAGCTAGTATATTGACCCAAACTGGGTCAGAAGTGATTTTTAGTGCGGATGGGGCTGTGTTATATGGACAGGTGATAGACGGTAACATTAAACTCGCCCAGTGCTATACTTATACCCTGAAAACCCACAATCCCTCACCTTTAGTGTGATACAACACAGACCTCATTTGATTTGCGCAGGGTGCTTAGGCATAAATCGACCTCAACGAGACCAGCAGCGTTGTGTGCCAGGCCTGGCTGTCTCACTGCCAGAGGAGGAAATCCAACAAATGTACAGTATATTTGATCTAGCTCACAGCAACATAGGAAAAACATAACTATTCTTCTGAATTTGAGCTTGTGTTTGAAAGGCAGAAGCCAAACAAAATTTGAAAAACACCAGGATCTCTGTTGTTTTCCGTTAACTGACAATCAGTGTGTGTTCTAAGCTCGCTTTGCAGCGAAAGCCTGGTAGACTTTGAGGACTTACACATTAATGCTTGTGTGTTTCTGTGCACGCATTCATGTGCGTGCGTGTGTGTGTTTGTGTGTGTGTGTGTGTGTGTGTGTGTGTGGGAGAGCTGAAGACAGAAGGGGGCTCAGGAGGTGTTGACTGTGGAGATTAAAGAGGACTTAGAGAAAGCAGAGCACAGGGGGGGCACAGAGCAACACGAGGGAGAAAGAGAGAGATTCTCTGAATATTCAAAGCTCTCATTTTAATTCTGCCACAGATTACTGAATCTTTCATCTCTGAAGGAGGGATCGACCTTACGTCGCTTGACTTAGTGCATGTGTGTGTTTGTATAGTGAGAGACTGGCCCATGGCCTTGTCAATGTGATTTTTTTCCTCTTTATATTAATACTTACAACAACACAATTGCAACTCAACTCAATGTTATCGACATTGTAATATTGCCACTCCCCCCAGGGCACAACAACACATGTTTTACATGCTGTGATGGCTACATACACGTCAACCTCATTTGTAGACTGGGTAAATACATGTATACTGTCCAACACTAGCAACAGTTGTAATCAAAAAACCTGAGAGCTGTTGTTGCCTCCGCTGAATTACTGAATAAAATGCAACGCTCCCTGTGTGACTGAACACGGCCACTGAACTGGACTGCCTTTAACTTACCACTCATATCTGCCTGCCACAAATCAGTTCAGTTTTTCATACTGTACCATCTATAGCGTTAACTACTCAGATGCCCCCTTGTTTATTTCTCCCTCTCATTCCTTTTTTGAATGTGTCTCCAGAGGATAAGCTGCATTCTTTCTGCCTCCCACAGTAGCACTGCTTCTGTTAACTTGAATATTCAGCTGCCGCATATCATAGCAGTGGGAGCTTTGCACATTGGCAAAGACAGTTCGTTCCAGAAATATAGCAGACCCGGCTTCCCTCAGTATCACAATATTAGAAACTGGAGATATGCATATACTGTAAGTATAGTGTGAGTACATTTCATTACATTACATGTCATTTAGCTGACGTTTTTATCCAAAGCGACTTACAATTGCTATATACAGTATCAGAGGTTGCACGCCTCTGGAGCAACTAGGGGTTAAGTGTCTTGCTTAGGGACACATTGGTTGATATATTGCAGTGGGAATCGAATCCAGGTCTCCCACACCAAAGGCATGTGTTATATCCACTGCGCCATCACCACCACCAGTGAGTATGTGGGACTATGAGAGTTTCATACTCAGATGGGCATTGCAGCCCTGGTTAGACAAGGTTCAGTTAGGTTTTAATTGATCTACATGTCTGATATTTAAGGATATCCATATCTTCAACTGCCCTGACAGTGGGCAGAGGGAAGCCTTTGTCAGCAGGGAGAATAAAGACATGGCATTTTGGCAGAGCACATTGCACACTTGTCAGGTTTGGTTAATTAAGCGGTGTGACACAGGTGAGTGGTGGCAGCCAGGGCTCAGGAAATCCTCTGTCAGACTTGCAAATGGGCCATCATACAAATGGTTTGTTGTAGGGAGCAGAGCAAAGAGAATAGGCTATTTTAAAATGTTTTATAAAATGTAAAATGCATACTTAGGAAATTGCTTGTGGGCTGCCACTTCAGACTGATTCAACTATTTAACCAATTGCTATTTAAAGGGCTCTTTTCTGTTATTATTCCCTGTCCAGAGATTATGTTAAAATGAACAAGGACATAAACATTTGATTTCAGTCTCTACAGTTGATATAATCCATACGCTCAAACCCACTCCAGCATATCCCGATGGTTGTATCAACATCTTCTCTTAAACCCATAGGGTGTAGAAAGCCTTATGTATGTGTTCAGATGAGAGTCCTCTTTGACACAGTCTTTGTTCTATATTCCCCCTTAGAATTGCACATAAACCCCAATTACCCTGAAAGTGGTGTGTACAAAACTTTCTTCCCTTATACAGTATTTTATATGTATTTAGTCTTCTTGATTATTTATTTATTTATTTGTATACATTTTTAATTTTTCTTAGGATGAGCTAACGCTAAATTTACTGACAAAGAGGATTATTTTCTTCTACTTTATACAGTATGTATGAAATACATGTATGTAAGTGTCAAATTGAAAAATTGTAAACAAGACATTGTTTGTGTAACATGTTAAATTGCATTTTCAATGTGTGGTTGCATGACATTGTACAGTACATGACATAATATACTCTCTTTTTTTATGTCCATTACTGATCACAAAGTCTCATGGATTTCTTGTGGTTTCCTTGGTATAGACTAGCCTCGTGAGACCGTCCTGATGTCGCGAGCTCCAGTTTTCCACTCGCAGATCAGTCTGGCATCTTGAGATAGAGAAAATTTGGAGCCGTTAGCCAAACGACCGGGCCAATCAGCGTTGGTTTTGAGGTGGGTTAGGTGGTGATAGACAGATGGTTTATCCAATCAGCTAACCAGTATTTTCAGACAGCGGTAGCCCCAATTCTGTTAGCCACTCGCTAATGCTTTTTTTCTCTTGGATCCTTCTTTTGGAATATGGTCCAGGAACCTGAAAGGGTGCCTTTTATTCCTAAATTCTCGTTACACAAACGGCAAATATCCTTTACCGACATGTTGCTTGCTTGCAGGAGCTAACGATCTATGCTTTGCCTGCAGCAGCAGGGGCGGGCTTGTGGTTGTATTTTCATACGCTTCGTGGATCTGATTGGTTGATTTGGCCCGTCTATCACCAACAAAGGTGATAGACAGATGGTTCATCCAATCAGCTAACAAGTATTTTCGCCCCTTCCCAAAAGTTCTCCAACGGAAAGTTCCCAGATGGATATGCCGAGCAAATGCGAAGCAATCCATCTGGCGGAGTCAGGTTAGGTATAGACATGTTTAGTCTCAAAAGTTCAATATTAAGATTGTGTGCTGTGCACTTTCATCGCCTTGTGACATCTACAGTAAGCTTAGTATTCTGTACATGAGACTGGAAAAGCATAAATTAAAGGGTACAGCCGTGACTATAGGAGACCACAATTACCTCTTCCTCTTAACAGTCACTGGAAGAAAAAAAAAGTTTTTTGCTGATACAAACTTCTGTCTTGGCCCCTGAACACAGCAGTGAGACCCGATAGTCCTTGTGTGTTAATTTGCCTACAATGTATACTGTGTGTGCGTGTGTGTGTGTGAATAATGTAGAAGACAGTGGTCACCATTTGTTTTCTGCTTCAACTCCCTTTCTAATTAGAACAGTACTGTACTTCACCCTGGGAATGCTTCTATACTGCAACTCGGAGCACACACCAGATCACTGTGTGTATGTGTCTGTGTGTGTGTGTGTATGTGTGTGTGTGTGTGTATGTGTGTGTGTTTTTCTGGGACATACGCCAAACTTAAGTAGAAAAACAGCAGCATCAGTGCCTTTTCTTTTAGTTGAGGAGACATGATTTAAAGCTATTTCCTGCTATTGTTCCCATCGTTTTTACCTTCTCCGATCTCTCTGCCTCTCACTCGTGCTCTCTTCGTACTCCTTGATTACTTGGTGTGTATTTTTTATTATCATTATGATAAAGGGACATCTGCTGATTGTATTGTAGCTGGAGATGCACAGTGATATTCTGCCCATATATTTTATTGGTTAACTTTTATAGACTGGTTTGATTTATGGTATTGCATTATGCTACAATGGATTTATGAATTTGTTGACAGTGTGAGTGTAACTACACTGATCCATTCTATGTGTTTGTCTGGCTGTACAGGGCATCTGTACTAGATTTATTTTGGTTGGTTTTGAAGAGAAGAAAAAAAAATAGGTTAAGATGAAAGTTAGGATTTTGGAGCTAAAAAGGTTTTTTTCAGATTTGTCATCTTTCATTTAGTCGATAGAAACAAGGGTGCAATTTTTGTTGCCAATCGATGTTGTGGCACTCAAAGCACAGACCCAAGACAAACCCAGACATATCAAAGCTCTCTCCATCAAATTTCTATGCTGTGAGACACCAATATGGCCAAACTGTTTAGACTCCATTCCTTATAGATGGATATTACTCAAAGCTCTTATAATGTGGACAGAAAATAAATTGAAATATTAGAAAGAAAACCCACTGTCGCCTGTGGCCTGTGTAACTTACTACTCTGTCCTACATAAATAATCTCATAGAGAGTCCAGAAAGGATAACACAAGCAAAAGGAAATCAACAAAAGATTACTCACAAGTGCTGTTTTAGTGAGGTCAGGACATTTTCATACCCCTTGAAATTGGGCCTCGTCCTTCTGGCAAGAAAGTAGCATGCATGCATACTTACTCTCATACTTTTCAGATCTTGCAATGGATTGCCGCACATGTGTAGGCTCATAGAATCCCCCATCCCTATATGTGATAGACATCTTTTCTCAGGGATTTACTTCCTGTCATTGATCAATACGATACAACAGGATGTACAGTAGACATGGAGCCATTAAAGTGTTTATTTGTGAAATTGTGAAAAAGCCTGTAAACAGATTAACAGCCAGTCCCACTGGGTCATTATTAGACCCATTATGTGCATTAGACTCGCCCAAAACTTCTTATTGGCATCCGGCTCCAGTGTGTTGGCGGGGTGTTTGTTTACTCACATGCTCTTATGCTGGATCATGGTTGATCTTTTTCTTCTGGGATTTTAGCACTTCCTACAGTATGTATGCTTATACTGTATCTCTTATACTGTATATCTCATTTTGTCATTGCTTTTTTTAAGGTCTATAGCTCTCAGCATCATTGCTTGTCTCACTCTGCAACAGGTCAACAGGCCTGTTTGGACCGTGTTGCTTGTGTTTGTGTGTGTGGCTTGCACCTGCCTGCCCTGAATGCACCTGTGCTGAGCATTGGAGGCGGTGTTACAGCAGAAAAAGCCGTCCCCAGCCATGATGATGCATTACTAACATCATTTAAACGCAGACTGAGAACATTTTGCGCATTTTCAACTCCATCTGATTGTTTAAGTTGTTGCTTTTCTGTGAAGTCCATTGCATCTCCCCTGGAATGAACAGTGCTATATATAGAACAAGTCTCATCCTATGTGTTTTTTTGCCTTAACCCTCTTCCTGCACGTGGTTCGAGCATGTATCCATGCTGGTGATCCTGCTCAACTGCGTGACTCTGGGGATGTTCCAGCCCTGCGAAGACGTCACCTGTCAGTCAGAGTGGTGCCGCATCCTACAGGTCAGTGGAACACCTTCGCCCTTATAACTGGGCCCATGAGCACGTTATCTTACACTTTCTGTGCGCTTTCTCTTGATGACACGACATTTACCTCAGTGCTACCTATAACGGCAGATTTTATAGAAGGCTGTGCAATGTGGACACTCCAAGTGTATCCATACGGCAATAATGGCGTGGGACAAGGTGCTGCTACCTTGGTGACATGTTTGAGGTTCTTTTACATAAAAGCTTCACACTGTAAAGTCATATGCCATGTTTTGGTATTTACTTAACCAGCTTTAAAAGTCAGCATTAGTCAGTAATGTGGAAAATCCAAAGGTAACATCACTCATGGGGGAAAATGCAAAGCACGTATAAGACTAATGTATTGCAAATAAGCCTGATTCTTTTTCACCAGAGATTGCATTTTTTTTGCTTTAAGTTGCTGTTATGTGACAGGAAGTGCAATAACAAAAAAAAGGGAAACAAATAGTAATGAAAAATTCTTTCATTCTTTTTCTTGTCTCATTTGGTTCAACATGCTCATACTGTGGTGCAATGTTGATTCCTGGCACACTGAGATGGGCTCATTATATTCAAATGCAGACGTTCTTTTTTTGCTGTAGTAGATGTCTACTATAATTAATTGAGACACAGCCATAACCATGCTAAGCCAGAGCTATTCCCTGCTGGAATGAATCTAATTAATGGAGACAAGAATTTATTTTCAGACCACCTCCACTGGCTCTTCCAACACTTCTTTGGAAATGCGACTTCAAATTGATGAGGAAACTTAAAAAGGACCTGACCTTTTTCTGTTGGCAAGAACGTAATTTCCTCTTGTTATTATTGTCGTAATTCTATTTGTGTTTGTTTTCCTCGCCATCTTTCTTCAGGTATTGGACGACTGTATCTTTGCTTTCTTTGCTGTGGAAATGGTCATCAAGATGGTGGCCCTGGGAATCTTTGGCTCCAACTGTTACCTGGGTGACAAGTGGAACCAGCTTGACTTCGTCATCGTCATGGCAGGGTTAGTATCCCGTAATGTATTTTGCCCATCGCCACAAATTGCCCGATTTTCTCTGTCATCTGCAGCTAGGCAACAGCAGTCTGCTTTGAATGAAATAACATTTTGCAGAACACAAAGTAAACAATCAGACAAATGTGATTTCACAGAGAAAGAAGCATGCACAGATACGCACAGTTTTTGTGACAGAGGAGTAAATATGGCTACCCGTAGCTCACACACATGATACAGATGCAAGTGTTAATGCCTGTGGGTGTGTTTATATATCTGGTTGTCCTCACAATATCCTGTCATTGGCAAAATGACTTACATACAGTAGTTGTGCTGTGTCTTCTTTCTCTGTTTCATCCCATCTAGCGGAATAAGAGTGCAATGATGTGGATGTATGACGTATATCCACATCAGGCGTCACCACACTAGAACGCTGCATTCGTCCCATATATTGTAAATTGCGTCTTTAATGGCTCCATGCCATCAGTGTGAAAACAGTCAGCCAGTTAAGATCTACTTCCTCAGAGATAAGAGATATTCAGTACAATATTTACCAATATGAGCAGCCTTAACAAGCACCTATCAGTAACCTAGACTAATAATTTGGAGTCTGGAGGAGTACTGTATGCTGTTCTTAGGGTCAGCTGCACACTCCGGGGCCACTATATAGGTTGAGGAGAGGGGAGGACCCAATCGGCAGCAGACATTCCTTTAGATACTCCCACGCTCTGAGGGCTGAGCCAGTATGACCACACATACTCCTCACGCAGCCAGCACAATCACAGGGCAAGGACCAGAACACAATTGAGACCATAACTGTCTCTCTCTGCCTACATGTCACATTTACCATGTTTGGGTGCTGCAATATAGACTATACAGAGGCAAAAGCGCATTTGATTCTATGTAATTAAATACCATATGCACAGTAGTTATGTGGGTAGCTATCATTATCCATAAGCATTCTTATATTTTTGGTGTTTTTAGTTTTCTTGTTTTTAGATATATCTGCATGTATGTGAGTATAGAACATAAAGTAAAAACTCCTGCTTTTCTTTGAATGTGTCCAGGGTGCTGGAGTACTCTCTGGATGGCCATAATGCCAGTCTGTCAGCCATTCGTACCGTCCGAGTGCTCAGGCCACTGCGGGCCATCAACAGAGTACCAAGTAAGTCCATGTTTGAACCTTTGCAGGGATGCTTTTTTCATCCGGTCTGCACCTGATGGTTTATCTTATCTCGATTAGCGATGAACACATTTGCTCTTTTGTTCAATGCTAACAGTTTAGCGCACCACAGTGATCCACTTAACTAGCTAGCCAAAAGCCCTGACTGTTTTCTTTTCTAACCATCTGAGTATAATAATACATTTAGCTGGTAGGACAGAAAACATTCATTACAAGGTTTCAAAAGGAAGATAAAAGCATTTGCATACTTTGTCTATACTATGTAGCATACATACTTAAATGTGAAAATGCTTTTGAGATTTTTTTTTTTTTAAATATTATTTGTCATGATCAACTTTGCATAATTATCCGCTGCAAAATGCTTCCTTCCCCAATACTGACAACAATATCTTATTGTAATATACAAACAGCACAGGTAGTTTAACTTCTGTGAATTTTACATCATATTACATTTATATTTTTCGACTATCCTACACAAAACGCCCTGAGGTATGAGGATTTAACCTACGCTCACTGTGCTGTGTAATGTTAGCCACCTGTTATCATTCAATTAGTTTGCACTAAGTGCTACTGAAGCAAAACCACATAGAATATATATATTCATATATATACATATATAAAAATATTGGTGTGTGTATTCTCACTACTTAACGGTGAGTTGACCAATGATCCAGGACTTGGATGTTTGCTTTAATCTCACTTCCAGAGCTTGTACCGTGCCAGTGCTGAGTGAGAACTTGCACATAGTTTGTCATTTTCCTAAAAGCTCTGTGACAGAAGGGGCCATGAATCTACAGCTAAAGCAGATCACTAGACAATGGTGTCATAACAATGTACAAGATTATTAACCAGCATACATTAGGCAGGCAGCCAAGCTGGTTTTTTTTTCAGGTTCAGGCTGCCAGTACCGGTAGCCATTTTGTTAAATACACTTTTCCTAAACGGGTGTTTACACTGTTTTTCTTTCTTATTTTCTTGTTGTACACAGCTGTTTCAGTCTGTCAACTAGTTTAGTCTTGTTACTTTAACTGATTTTATTGTTAATAAAACACAATTCATAAAAAAAAAAAAATTGAATACAACATTGGATAACCCATGAGAATATTGTGTGTGTGTCTTTGTGTGAGTGTGTCTGTGTCTGCATTAATAATGAGCCCGCTTCCCCAGAATAAGCCAGTTGTTAGCATGCGACAAAATGAACCGAGATTCTTTCACATAAAAAAATGACGTTATATGTTTGTACAGGTGTGTGTGTTTGAGTGTGTGTGGGGGTGCTTTGGGCACTGCAGATTACCCAAACACAATCATAGAGCATGGCAGGTTGTCTGTTCCTCTCAAGCTATCATCACAAACAGTCTCACACACACACACACACACACACACACACACACACACACAAACACCACAAACACACACACACACACACACACACACACACACACACACACACACACACACACACACACAGTATTGTTCTACCTCTGTGAGGACTGACAAATTAACATTAACATTTGCCTTATTAATAAGCTAACAGCAGCCCCGAGAAACAACCTTTACAGCCATGGACAAGGTCAAGTGAAACTTACATTATTGTAACAAGTTTTCAGTTGCTCCCTGAAGGGTCTGACACCGGGCGGTAGATGGAGAGAAAAAAGAGATAGAGAATTACAATGAGAGGTATTACTTGGGGCTGGAAACTCAAGGTTAGTGTAAATACAAACAGACACAAACAAAGCCCTCAGACTCATATAGTCACAGGTACACTCAAAGACACCCTGAGGATGTTTAACAGCAGCTTACTTCCTTCATTTGTCCTCTCTCTTTTCGGCTCCATCTCATCTTTTGTTTTCTTTTTCATCTGAAATGTGATCAGAGATGGAGTGTTTGCGGATGCGAGCCAGCCAGGCTAACAGCCAGGCTAAAGTCTTTCTTTCCCTACTTACCGTCTCTGTCTCTAACCATTCTGCGATCACTCTGTCTTTGTTTGTCTTTCTGCCTAAGTGGATTGGAAGTATCCATTGTCAGACAGATGTTAAATTTGTTTTTGTGCTGTAGCCTAGAAACATTGAGCAGCACTCTCCAGGCCCCGAAAACAATTACTCTGTAAACCACGGAAAAAACTACAGCTCCCATTAAAGAAAAAAAAAAAAAACTACAAGAGCGGTAGCACAGGGACTTTGGTAATTTTAAATTAGTTTGATCCAAGATTCTACAGCATTCATCCCTCTTTGTTCTGCTGTCATTGCAGACATGTCTGAGCTAGCCGTGACCATTTTAGCCTGCAAACATCTAGGGCTTATGGGAAATGTTTTTTTGTTAAAGGCAGTCAGTGCTGTGCCATGTGGGTAAGCCAGCAAACAGTTAAAGTACTGGATCTATTTGTGTTATAAATATTAAATAATTGTTGTTCATATTTAAAGGGGTGATAGAATGATTATGTAGGGTATTTCACGCTGTTCCTTAAGGTCTCCTAATAGGGCATGTAACATTGGTTGGGCTGAAAATGGCCCAGGTGCTGTTCTATGCTCCTTAATACAACCCTCTGGAATTGCACTAGAAAGAAACAAGAGGTTTTCTCCCTTATATGGTATGCTCATGAATATTTAGATGAGCTGTGCGCTGATTGGTTGGTTTACAGCGACGCATTCTGCTGCAACATGTGAAGAGAGGGGAGGGGCTGCTCCTCTCAGCATACGGCGCTGCCGGCTCCTCTGCACCTCACAGAACAGAAGAGACCGTGACTGTTTTGGCAGCCACAGCAAAGAATTACCTCGCGTGCTCGACAATACTGGCGTCTTTTCTACAGAAAGTCGCCAGATTTGTCGCTAGTCGCTTTTGTGAAAAAAGTCGACCAACTAATGTTACTAGACAAAGCACAAGAGACACAGTTTAGTTACAGTTTAGTCATCCTCCAGTGTGTCACACACACACACACACACACACACCAATGCAAAGTTTCAACACTTTCATTACAACTAGTGTTGTAACGTTATCCTTGGGACATAAAAAAGCTCCACTTGTTCAGTGTATCAGCGCGGGGACATTTAGCGGAGAGTGAAGCCCACAGGCACACAGACCGAGAACAGCACAACAGCAGCAGCAGCAGCTCCAGGAGCGCACCGCCCATCGCAAGTCCTCTGCGCAGCCGCGTTAGATCCACAACTCCCGCTCCATTGCCCGCGTTGTAAATTAATTTATTAATATCAAGGAACATGCCTGCCACACTCGCAGTTACCCGGTAACTAGACCACCAACGAACAACTGACCTGACGGAGCTTCACGACCGGCAGCATGGTGCTCTGTACCCAGCGCACAGTCATCTTTTCTGGGGTAACTTAACCACTAACTACCGCTTACCTGGAGCACCACGACCGGCGGCAGCTCGCGATGAAATGTGAAAAGTGTCAGCATTCCCTGTACAGCCTGGAACACTGTATTTACGGCCGTGGTTCATTTTCAATATCCTTGAAAAACTTATAAACTTTCTTCTTTGTAATTCCCCTGGAAGTGCAAAGCTCGCAGCTAAACTAGTGTCTGACATCTACTTGACCTACATTCAGAAGACCAGCTGGTTTCAGACCAGTGGTCTGTAGCTATGTCAATTTTGGGGCGTGACAAAGGTACAGACCAGAGCCAATTAAGGTACAGCCAATGAGTTGACGTCAACTATTAGCTTCGTTGGGATTTGCCCGTTTTCAGAGGCAGTTTCAAATTGTGAGATTTGCATAGGAAAGAAGTGTCAATGGGACTTTGAGGTTCTATCTATGTCCTATTTACCCACCGAACTGTCGTTATTCAACTATGACAAGGTAAACTCGGTTTTGCATTCTATCACCCCTTTAAGTTATTATTTATTGAAGAATGTTGTTTCCGTTTGCACAGAATTCTAATTATCATTTTAGTTACCACTTCACTTGGAAAAGATTTTGTTCATCATAGTCATTTTCCTGACTATTATGAATTCACATTAACATATTTAATTACTTCCAGATCTAATCTAAGAAGCAATTTCATAACTTTATTACAATATCTTCTCATAGATTAAGGCCAAAATCCACAGTCTTGCTTCTCTCCACAACACATCAAAGAAAAAAGAAAAGAAAAACATTTTGACTTAATTGAGGATTTTCTAAATATTCCAATATTTTTCTCTTTGTCTCTTCTTGACAACATTACCCCCCATCACATCTTACTGGCTAAAATAATTTTTTATTGCATAGCAATATGAATGTAGTTTTTTTTTTTTTTTTTTATTCATACCTTAGGAAACTTAACTTATCCCTGTAACATGACCTTCTGGATAGGTTTTCCCTTCTCTGTTTCAAATGCTCTCATTGACTCTGCCTCTTGTGCGTCATTAGATTGCATTAGTTTAATTAAACCTACCAGAGTGCATTGTAACTCTGGGAGCGAACATAATGTCACTCGTTTTAAATCTCTTTGCATTTTCTAATCCTGTCTGTGTCGTTCTAAGCAATGAAATTCAATGTACTGCTAAATAACAACTCTCTACCTAAAATAGTGTGTATGGAGAAACCATTCATATTCAATGTTAAGATGTTTGTGTTTGAGCAGACTTCACTGCACAGATGCCTCTATATGAGGCATCTTGTGTACTGTTTACTCAGTGTGTGCATGTGTACATTTCTATGTGCTGTATTCACACAAGTAGACAGCAAAACTCTAGTGTCTCTGAGTATTGCTGTCTACCTTAAACATACACACAGACATATTCTTTTTTTTTTTTTTCAGTTTTTAAGGGTTTTTCATTTTGCCCATCTGTATAACCTCTATTTTGTGAGAATTGGGAAACAGCAAAAGAGGAAAGCCTGTTGACAGATATAAAAAGGCACATATGTTAAAAGTGGTAGATCTCAGTCAGAACACAGGATAATATCAGACAGATTGGGGATGAGACAATGATTTAAACTCGGCATTTCATTGATTTTTCTTGTTTTTTGTTCCACCCCAAAGCCATGACCATATCTCATTAGAGCTCTGGTGTGATGGATTGACCCTAACCTGCCTGGCTGTCACATATCTCACAAAAACACATTATCTCACATGCAACTCTAAGATCTGTAGCTGGTCTGTGATCAGTAAATCTTTAAGGCCTTAATCCCACATATATTGTGACATTTGTGAAAAATCCATTTTAGGAGATTTCACGCTTTGCCACTATGTAGAAAATATGTTCTGGACAGTAACTTTGTGGCTAATGATTGTACACAGATGCACTCATACGGATAAACACAAATAAGACGATGCGCCCTTACGCTGATGAGCCATTCCCTCTTACCGGGGACAGTTAGTACTTCACAAAGTAACACAAAAAATCCACTGTCAGGATACTTTCTAAACTTGTAAACAAGAGGGGATGAAATAATATCCACATTTTGCTCCTTGCTGCATTCAGACATGCATAAATAATGAATGATAATCTTATCCATTAGTGTCTGAGTTTGATTTCCCTCTGACTTAGTGGAAGTGCATTTATTAAGGATAATAGCTTAGATAATATTTAGCTGCTGTCACAACATGCATAATGAACCTTTGTTGAGTTTAGTGCAGTTAAGGCCCATCCTGATAACTGTAAAACTCCCAAACCAACCAGAGCATTCTTTTTTTTTTTTTCATCCTGTCACTAAATGATAATAGGTTCAGGGAAACCTTTCTCCTGCAGTGGCACAGCACAAACAGTCTGGAGATGAGATTTTGGAGACTCAAAAAGATTTCAGTTTGAATATCATTGCCACGGTCAAAATTAGCAGTGACACTACGGAATTGCCGTACTATAAGTGTGGTCATTGTGACAAGGCTGAGTCATATGTGAAAGGGGACAGCTCACGTTGTGAGGGACCTCAGGGACTAGATCCCTGACTCTCGTGACGCTAAACACATCTGACAAGTAGAGATGGATGCTGAACGCGTGTGGTTAGATAATACTAGCCACAAGGAAGAGTAGAGTTCAAACCCCAGAGGATGAAATACTGTCAAACTGTCACTTTCAGTATTTTCATCACTTGTAATTATATTGGCTGTAGGGATGAAGCTTACAAGATCAATAGAGGTTGTCAGGGTGTGTAGTAACCAGTGGGTTAGTAGCTTGATTTAAAGCTCAACTATCTATCATGTATGTGAACACATAGTTACACATAGTGAATATTTCTGATGGTATCTTTTCCCTTTTTTGTCCCACCTTGTAGGTATGAGGATCTTGGTGACACTGCTGTTGGACACCCTACCCATGCTGGGAAATGTCCTTCTCCTCTGCTTCTTTGTCTTTTTCATCTTCGGTATTGTGGGAGTCCAGCTGTGGGCGGGGCTACTGCGCAACCGCTGCTTCCTGGGAGAGAACCATAGGATCATAACGTAAGGATTTTGGCCTTGTGAAACAGTATTTGCATTTCCTCATTTCATTCTGGACCAGAAGTAGCACAAATGGCCCCTAGGAAAACGTCTCTCTTGGTCCATATTCCACTCTAGGTTAGATTTGACGGAAGAAACACTTTGATGAGAATAGGATTTCGGTTCTTTTCCTTGAGTATACACATATGAATCCCATAAAAATAAAACCTCCCTCAGAAGTTGCAATACATTTTTAATTTCCCCCAAACAGAAAAAAAAGTCCATCTGCCCAGCTTTGCAAGTGCTGTTCTCCACACCCATATGGTGACCAGCACTGCCTCCAGCATGCACACATGGGATCTTCAAACATGCTCAGATCACTTAACTCAAACATGTTTCTTTCTTTCTTTCTGCCCTTTTCCCTCTTTCCTTCTGTTTACATCCTTCTTCCTTTTCCTCCCTCTGCTTCCCTCTTTTGCTCCCTCTTGTTAAGAGTTTTTTTTGAGTTGTCATATGGTGTATCAGTCAGATGTTGCCTGCAGCCAAATGAACAGACATTGTAACTTACAAGGATGTAAACCACTGTATGGCCACACACACTCACATGCAGAGAGAGCAAGGAGAGAAAGAAAAAGACCATAAAGAGAAATGTAGATGTGGAGTGAGATAAGGCTGTAGTCTTAGCCCCATGTTATTCAATATATGTGCAACAACCTTGTCTATTATTTAAAACAGTCCAAAGCACTAGTTCTAAAACTCCTACAAAAATAAATAAAACTCCTCTTTGCAGATGATGTGGTTCTCACGTTTTAAGAATGTTTAAAGTAAAGCCTGAATATATTACAAAAAACTCAGATGTGGGTTTGAAAATGATAATATTCCAAAACAAAATAAATAAATAAAAATGTACAAAGAGGAAAACCAGGCCAAGACCAAACAATATAACTGCCTTGGACGTAAAATCAGCATACTGTAACAGGACATTATTAAACAGAAAGAAACATTTCAAACTCCTGGAATTCACCATCTATCTGGGTTTAACCAGATTGACGAAATAGAAGTGAATGACCCATTTCCTTCTACACTGTGCACATTATGAAACTATTTGATAAACCTGAGCTTCCAGATTCATCTTATCTTGTAATACATAAGATGCATCTTATAAAAGAAGAGCAACAGACAAACAAGCACTCCCAAACAAGAGAAACAGGCATTCATGCACTTTCACAGACAGAAAGAAAGAGCCGAGTCACCAATTTAGCTGTGGGGATTGAAATTATGCAGAAGAGAAGAAGAAAAACTGCTTCAGTGTCCACAACCGCAGGAAGCCACAAATGTCACTTAGACATCCTTGAACTAATTCTGTTTTGATGTAATGGTACAAATTGTACCAGAGTTAATGTTGCTGAATCCTTCCTGTGTGTTAGAGAGAAAGACAGAACAAAGAGAGAACAGCGGCTTAATATTTCATAGCCAAGGCTGCTGTGTTTTCTCTCACTGAACAAATGTCTGTCTGACCTCCAGTACAATACGAATCTTGACTATCAGTGGTGAAGTACATTTACTAAAGTACTGTATTTGAGTACAATTCTGAGGTACTTGTACTTTAGAAGTATTTCGATTTCATGCTACTTTATACTTCTGCTCCATCACATTTCAGAAAGACATATTGTACTTTTTACTTCCCTACATTTATTATACTTAACTTAAGTTACTAGTTCTGTACAGATTAGGTTTAATAATAGGAGATATATTCAACAAATAAATTATGATGTATCATTATAGGTTTGTAACAACGCATTATGTAATGTAATATGTAATGAAACGTCAAAATGTAATAAATGTATACTGAATGCAGTATGTAATAAATTTAGTGATGAAAGGTAATACTAATCTACTGAACAAATAGTATATTTTTAAAACTTATTTTGAGTCACCATGATTCACGCTAGAATTCATAAAATGAACATGACAATGTTATAAAAAAATGAATGAAGACATCCATTTTGGTTGGTTATTACATAATGTACCATATTACATTTTTGTGAAAAAGAAATTGCGGAGAAATGTATTATATATATATTGGGCTCAGGCTTTTATTACAGAATGCGGCAGATTATTACATAATGCGGTTGTTATTAAATAATGACGTGAATAGTTATTACATTTTGACATTTTATTACATAATGCGTTGTTATTACATAATAGGTTGTTACAAGGTTAAGATAAGATCTGATCCCCGGGGGGAATTCACAATCATACCACAACATTAAATTGATGTACACAATAATGCATCCAGTAATTATAATACAATGGAGGGGTTTCAGGAAAACATAAATAGTAGGCTACAGCAACAAGCAAACGGTTTACAGGGGGGAAAGGACAGGAATGGCTGGAACAAAATTGGAGTTGATGAATAGACAGTCTGGTAAAGAGTAAGATCCTTTCTCCAACTGGTTCCTCCCTACTAGCACTTCAAGAGGGGATATTACTCTGCACAAAGGCACACTCACTGTTTTGGAGGGCTCTCCATTTTGAAGGGGAAGGTAAAAATAAGCAGGTAAACTGTGGGATGCAAACCACTTTTTACTATGAGTAAGAAACAGATAGATGCCTTGCTCACTGCAGCTTTTGAGTTTTTACGTGCTCTTTCACTTTTAAATATATAAAATAACCTCAACATTTTTTTGCCTGTTTTATTAAATACAGTGCCTTGCGAAAGTATTCGGCCCCCTTGAACGTTTCGACCTTTTGCCACATTTCAGGCCTCAAACATAAAGATATAAAACTGTAATTTTTTGTGAAGAATCAACAACAAGTGGGTCCCAATTATGAAGTGGAACGAAATTCATTGGCTATTTCAAACTTTTTTAACAAATAAAAACTGGAAAAAGTGGGCGTGCAAAATTATTCGCCCCTGCCTTTCAGTGCAGCAAACTCTCTCCAGAAGTTCAGTGAGGATCTCTGAATGATCCAATGTTGACCTAAATGACTAATGATGATAAATAGAATCCAGCTGTGTGTAATCAAGTCTCCGTATAAATGCACCTGCTCTGTGATAGTCTCAGAGGTCCGTGTAAAGCGCAGAGAGCATCATGAAGAACAAGGAACACACCAGGCAGGTCCGAGATACTGTTGTGGAGAAGTTTAAAGCCGGATTTGGATACAAAAAGATTTCCCAAGCTTTAAACATCCCAAGGAGCACTGTGCAAGCGATAATATTGAAATGGAAGGAGTATCAGACCACTGCAAATCTACGAAGACCCGTCGTCCCTCTAAACTTTCAGCTCATACAAGGAAAAGACTCATCAGAGATGCAGCCAAGAGGCCCATGATCACTCTGGATGAACTGCAGAGATCTACAGCTGAGGTGGGAGACTCTGTCCATAGGACAACAATCAGTCGTATACTGCACAAATCTGGCCTTTATGGAAGAGTGGCAAGAAGAAAGCCATTTCTTAAAGATATCCATAAAAAGTGTCGTTTAAAGTTTGCCAAAAGCCACCTGGGAGACACACCAAACATGTGGAAGAAGGTGCTGTGGTCAGATGAAACCAAAATCGAACTTTTTGGCAACAATGCAAAACGTTATGTTTGGCGTAAAAGCAACACAGCTCATCACCCTGAACACACCATCCCCACTGTCAAACATGGTGGTGGCAGCATCATGGTTTGGGCCTGCTTTTCTTCAGCAGGGACAGGGAAGATGGTTAAAATTGATGGGAAGATGGATGGAGCCAAATACAGGACCATTCTGGAAGAAAACCTGATGGAGTCTGCCAAAGACCTGAGACTGGGACGGAGATTTGTCTTCCAACAAGACAATGATCCAAAACATAAAGCAAAATCTACAATGGAATGGTTCACAAATAAACATATCCAGGTGTTAGAATGGCCAAGTCAAAGTCCAGACCTGAATCCAATCGAGAATCTGTGGAAAGAATGGAAAACTGCTGTTCACAAACGCTCTCCATCCAACCTCACTGAGCTCGAGCTGTTTTGCAAGGAGGAATGGGCAAAAATGTCAGTCTCTCGATGTGCAAAACTGATAGACATACCCCAAGCGAATTTTACAGCTGTAATCGCAGCAAAAGGTGGCGCTACAAAGTATTAACTTAAGGGGGCTGAATAATTTTGCACGCCCAATATTTCAGTTTTTTATTTGTTTAAAAGGTTTGAAATATCCAATAAATTTCGTTCCACTTCATGATTGTGTCCCACTTGTTGTTGATTCTTCACAAAAAATTACAGTTTTATATCTTTATGTTTGAGGCCTGAAATGTGGCAAAAGGTCAAAAAGTTCAAGGGGGCCGAATACTTTCGCAAGGCACTGTAGTTCGTATTTTCTCTTTCTAAATTGAAGGATGCAGACTGTGGGCCCTGTCTTGCACCCGGCGCAGCGCAAAGCCCGACGCAAGTGTCTTTGCTAGTTTAAGACCGACGCAGTTATCAATTTCCCATCCAGCGCCCGCGTCATTTAAATAGCAAATTCACCTGCACCCATCTTTGCGCCCATGCGTGCTGGTCTTACAGGGAGGTGTGTTCAGGTGAATTCTTGGCGTATTGCTATCTTGAGCGGGACGTGATCGTGCCAATTGACCAACAAAAACCTGATCTAAAGTCAATAGAGCAGCATTCCATTGTTATTTTAACAGCAAATTAGTAAAATGTGCCTAAAATATTACGCCGCAAATCTGCCATCATAATAGCAATGCGCCGAGTCCAAACGCGCCTGTCTTTTAAAGGGAATGGGAGATGACACTCTGATTGGTTTATTGCATGTTACGCCAAAAAACATACCTATGAATTAATGAAGACACTAAGTACAACCCTTTTGAACCATGTCCCTGGCACACGGACCCTTTTTTCCACCGTTAAACTAGCAGAAGTGGATTTGGACACGCCCTTGCGCTTCACGACGTGCGCTTAGATTGTTAAAATGGGGCCCTGTATGTACAACTCAAATGAATTTAGGGACAAAGTAATGGTTTTCCTTTTGTTTTTATTATTGGAAATCCTACAAATTCAATGACATATTGTTCTAACCCAACAAGAGAGAATTTGAACAAAATTATATTTGACAAAGTAGCAAGAAAGATTGACTTTTCCTCCATTTTTGGCTCAAGCAATAAACATCAGTGTCAGTCATTGAATGAGAGCCTGGTAGTCCACTTCCGCTCCCCACTTTGGGATGGCTTTGATTTGGCAAACCCTACATGTGAATGCGCAAACAGAGGTGGAGTAAATCGGACAAGGATGTAGTGGAGTAACACTGGACTCCCATCTATACAGTAAAACTGATGAAGAGATTCAACTGGGTGGGGACAGTTTATAACAAATACTATAAATAAGACACAAGGTTCATCTACCCCATTACTTTTAGATCATTTATGATAAGAGTGTAAATCACTGATAGAGATTCTGTGGAAGAAGAGAACAAACAGTCTTAATATAGACTCAGTATGAAAATAGTGTGGGAGTAGTAGTTGGTCTCTGTTGTTTGCTAAAAGTGGTTTGTGGAAAATTCAAAGTTATCTGTGATTGGATTGGATGTGTGCATATTTAACAAGCTCAATGATGTATCCACTCTCATTAATTACACTTTTTGCTAACATCTACTTCAGGTTTCTATGCAGGAGCTTACCTTAAATAGCACCATGGATAATCTGATCCTGTTTATTGGTTAAATTAAAGAGCAGTTAAAAACAATAAAACATATAAAAACAGATAATACAAGATTTTATGACGCTAGTGTGGGAAAATGTATAAACCATTGCCATATACACGTAATCCACCCGCAATCCTTGCCGTTCCCAAAACGGCCGGTCTCACTGGACTTACTTTTTAATTGTCATTATATATGCTTACATAGATTGTCATACAGTTCTAATTTTCAACAATGTAACTTCAGTAACAGTTAAAAATATAAAAACAGCTAATATACGAGAATAAAAGTTACAGTGCAGTATAAGAAGGGAACAATTATACCTTGACTGCACTGCAATTATACCTTGGAAGGCACAATAGGAACGATAAAGAAAATTTGTCTCGATGCAAGAAGTGCAAGCAATATTTTGTAATTTTCTGAGAAAGCAAAAGGATTATAATCTGTCGCAGTCAAGGTCCTGGGGAGGATTTGTATATTTCACTTTTGAACCTTAAAACAATGACTTAACCATTCCTGAATGATGACAAATCAGTATTAGACTAGTATTAGACTATTTGATTGGAATAAATCAATGTCCTGCTTCTAATCACAAATCAAATATTCGGTATATTCTATTTTCCTGCAATAGGAAACTGATTAGTTCCTGACAGTGGACATAAATCAGTTCTCAGTGTATCTACAGTGTATTAATAATTTAACCTACTATAGAACTTGCAACAAAAACCAAACACAATATGCTAATACATTATTGTAATGCTATAATAATATGTATCCTTAATTAAGGTATTGTAACAACATGGCCATTTGTTTTTGTCTTTCCATCCAGAATGTACAACTTGTCCATAAGTGAGTACTACATGTCCGAGGAAGGTGAAGACAGCCCATTTATCTGCTCGGCTCCCCGCGAGAACGGGATGCTGCGCTGCAGCAGTGTGCCGCCCTACACGGAGGGCGGGGTTGAGTGCACATTGCCCGCTCCCCACCTAAGTTCAGCTCTGATCGGAATGGGTGGGGCCAGTGTTAACGGCTGTGTTAACTGGAACCAGTACTATAATGTGTGTAAGCGCGGGAACTACAACCCTCACAAGGGAGCGGTCAACTTTGACAATATCGGCTACGCCTGGATAGCCATATTCCAGGTAAGAAGGGGTAAATGTGCAGATTTGGATGTAGAAGCAAAAATGTGGAGATAAGGGTGTTTATTATTGTTTACGAAATTTTGTTGGATAATTTATTTTGAAGAGTGACAACAGTGACACCAGGCTGAAAAGCAGTGTTTTGGTTTCCTCTCTGGTTGAAAGTTTCAAGCCGATTTCACACAAACACACAACACTGATGTCATGGGGTCCTGGAGTACAGTACATCTGTACATCACTTCAATATGAAGTGTATAGTACAAATAATGACGTACTATAGAGCTCTGGGTGCTCACAGCTACAATATAATTCCTCCACGTTTGGAAACAGGAAAATCTAAACACTGATCGGCTTTTGCGACACAGCGTCACGCAAATATGTCACTCAAGTTTAAATATTTCATGACTTTTCCTTCCCACAGTCTTTGTGGTTGTACTGTCGGTGATATGAATTCCCTTCTAATGGATCTGCGCAGCACCCACTGATAGACCTGCCTCTGTGTCTAATAGACTTTGACTTGCACTGCATGACTTTCTCAAAGACACACAAGCATGCAGGCTCCCACGCACACACACACACACACACACACACGCCTGCATGCTTGTGTGTCTTTGAGAAAGTCATGCAGTGCCGTGTTCTTAGCTTGCAGTTAGAAAAGAAATAATTTGTGATGGTTGTGCAAGCATTATTTTGAGCCTCAGGTGAGATTAGTTTTTTTAGCCACGTGTTTGATGTGTATTTTACGATCTGTAGTATATGTTAAAGTTGTAGATGCAAATCATGATTGGAAAAAAGTACACATTAGCTGTGGGTTTGGTCAGGAGGTGCTGCTACCTGCACACTCGGATGTAGCGGTGTAACATGACCATCCATTTCTTATAGTCTGTGTGTCTAAAATTTGTAAAATTTCTATATTGCATGTAAATTATAATGCATGCAACATTAAGTTGGAAATTCCTCTACAATTTAAGAAACATCTGCAAAAAGTATTTGTGGTAGCCTAGATGTTATTGTTTGTTTATAAAAGAACCATTTAAATTATGAATACATAATACACTATATATAAACTTTATAAATTATAGAGTGTGGTCTAGACCTACTCTACTTGTAAAGTGTCTCGAGATAACTCTTGTTATGATTTGATACTATAAATAAAAATGTATAATTGAAGTTGATAAGTGAATGGAAACAAGAACAGAAACAGTAAAAGATTTGATGATTAAATTAAATTAAAGTGTCTGAGATACAGACACAGAGGGAGAAAGATAGAAAGTTAGTTTAAATAAAGAGAAGGCTCTCCTGAATGTAAAATGAGTTGCTTGGCTTGTTATCCCAGTCTACAGACGTGTATTCCCTCAGTATCTGCAAATATAAAAAAAAAAAACATAAATTAAACATTGCAGCGCAGGGTTTTGAAAACAGCCAGTGGTTCCAAATTGAGTTAATTCAGGGTTACCCTTGGACTCCTGTAGCTAACAACTAGCTGTTAACAAGTCAAGTTGAGAACCCACCACAACCGCGGCTGCGGCTGGATTGGGTCCTCACCTGGTGTATGATAACACTTGATTTTATGGGAGATTGCCAATTAAACCTAGTTCTAACCCACGGTTTAAATGGAGTGACCTCTGTCAACGCTAAGAAGAGAGCACACGAGAAAGGAGCAGAAGTGACAGTGAAGGAATAATAAAAATAAGAGTGGGGAAAGGGAGAAAGAAAATATGACATATGAAGAGGTGGAGGAGGGTTGGGTGGAGAGATAAAGGATCACTAGGGGAGCATCTCATGGCTATCAGGCCAATGCTTCTGTCAACCTACAGGTTAATGACTATCGACCACACACACACACACACACACACACACACACACACACACACACACACACACACACACACACACACACACACACACACACATTCTGCCAGACTGTCCATTAGGGCTCAAGAACAGTGTTTTTTTTTAAGTCATTCACCAGTGACAGCTAAGAACGTACTCTCTGATCCGCTTGTATGTCATTAGTTTGTAACAGGACTCAGTGTTTTGCGCGCTACATCTGATCTTAAAGCTGCACAAAGTAAGATTGTGAAGATCCAGGACTTTGCCAACAAATTTGAACATCGACAACTTCTCAGTCCCTCCCCCCTTTCTGCTGAAGTCCAAACCGTCTCCTAAGCCCCTCCCACACAATGGAGTTTGACAAAACTGCATGTCAGACAACATTTTCAATAACTAAAACACCAACACAATGTTAACTTTACTCACCAACATAACTCACCAACAGTAAAACGATGCTAACTAGCAGGCTACTGTTAGCCATTTCAGCATCATATAAGACCGACCACTGTGCTAACGTTACTATTATCCTCACCAACGTAGCTTTGTGGACTTTTGACTGCTAATAACCAAGTGGAAGATAAACCATTTATGGTAATTATGTTACCTGTCGAGAAGAAATGTGGCTACATCTGCATCGTTCTTCAGACCTTTAAAATCCCGGAGCTCACGCCACCTCTGAAAAGCCACTTCACCACCGGAGTTTTGGGAAACATTTCTGCAGCTCGTGCGCAGGGAGGGGGGAGGGGAGAACGCTCTTATATGCGTGTGCCTGAGCAGTGATTGACAGGCAGATAGACCCCCCCTGTGGCCCTGATTGGAGAAAATCAACCGGGAGCGGTGGAATTTTGCCAATCGCACTACAGGCTGTAGGTGGTGCCAGAGGAGCTGGATTTTTTTTATATTACATAATTCATGTAGTACTACTGGATCATAGGGTCAGTTTCAGCAAATATGACAGAAAGTTACTTTTATAAGACTTACCTACTGCATCTTTAAAGGAGCAGAAGATAGGGATGGCCTGGGGGTCACTGAGTGATTTGTTCAGGTTATCGTGTTTGTCTCCTCTCTTAAATTAAACCAACGTCAGCTGAGAATGTTCTCTTTCCTGCAAAGCATATCGTTGACTTTTACAACATGCCTTGACACAAGATGAAGATTTGTAGTACGTGCTGCTCAAGAGATGATGGTCCTTTATGAATTGTCCTTCCATTTTGAGAAAGAAGATATGGGCTTTTAATGCCACCAAAATTCGAATTCTTGATACATTGTATGTGTAAGGGTCAAATGGTCTTACAGTACATGGCTTGGCTAAACCCGCAATGGTTGTTTGGTTTTCTTGTTTTTCAGTTGATATGTTAACTACCAGACTATTAGTTTCGTTGACTAAATATATGTATGTCAGGTCGGATTGCTGTTTGTGTAATCTGTTTGTTTGCACAATGATTACATTTTATAGCTTATTTTTGCTCACTCTTTTGTTAATCTGGTGCAAGATGAGCACTCCAGCAGAGAGCGGATTAGTCACCTCGGTCTTTTTTTTGTGTCTGTGTGTATGTGTGTACACAATATGCATTTGTGGTGTATGTTTATAATAGCTTTGTGTATGATTCTTACAAAAGTATGCATGCATGCACACGCCTGTTGGCACGTGTGTTGTTGTGAACATGTGTTTAGTGTATGTTTGCTCTTACCGTTGTTGCTCTGGCAGTTCATGTTTTAATGTGCTGTGCTAGCTGAGGTGTAAACGTTGAGGTGTGAGTGTATTGTCGGATTGGTTGAGCTGAGCCACTGCTTTTATGTCTCAGCATTTTGACTGCTCATTAGCATAGTGGCTACATGAAAGAGCTGCGTCAGTCCCCTGGTACAAACATGCATGCATGCATGCATGCACACACACACACACACACACACACACACACACACACACACACACACACACACACACACACACACACACAAGGTTGGAGAGACACCACAGGCTTTCTTCAGAGGAATAGCCATTAAAAACTGAATTGAAAATGTGCAGCATCTGACTGCTGTGTACTTTGAATGTCTGTCATGTTTGTCATATGTTTTCAAAGAAAAAGCAAAAAGCGATGGGCAGAGCCACTAAAGAATGTTTTTTTTTTTTTTACTTTCCCGTTCACTATAATACAATGTCTGTCTCTCTGTCTTTTTGTCCCCAACACCAGGTCATCACTCTGGAAGGATGGGTAGATATCATGTACTATGTCATGGATGCTCACTCCTTCTACAATTTTATATATTTTATACTGCTCATTATTGTAAGTACCCCCTTGTATTTATTTGTTGTTGTTTTTTTCAGTTTTTTTTAAATTATTTTTTTATATTTGAATTAAAATAGCAAGTTCAAAATGTGCAGCACAATTAATTAAAAGCTAAACTTTTGATTGGGTCCCAAATTTCTGGCCCAGATCTACATAGACCAACATGGGTCTTGTTTGAAACTGAACCAAGAAATAAAAACACTCCAGCATTTAATGAGTCCAAACCAAGTACATTTTTCATTGTAATCCTGACTTGCTATAGTTTTCTAAAATAAGCAGCAGCCCCTTAGTGACTGGTTCCTTAAGATGGCTGCCAGAGACGGCAACAATGAAGCCTTTAATAAGCTCAAACTCTTTGCTCAAGTGTGCCGTTATGATCTAGGTAACATCTTTACTCATTCAGCTTAAAAACCCCAAATGAGGAAGCTCAGATGGTTTGTAAAAATGATAGCTGATTTTCTTTTTACCTTGTCACCTCTTTTAGCGCAGTCAGAGTTTTTTTGTGATTGTTGCGGGCAAAAATCCTTGATTATGCGGCACGTTTTCTTAAAAAATGCGATGAAATTGCGGGAACTTGTTTGATGAAAAAGAAAAAAAAAAGTGATTCCCCCAACACCCTGCTTTTCGATGATGTTCACGTCACGTAATTACGTCACTTCATAACGTTCCCATGGCAACAGGGGAAAATGGCTGCTCTTGTGTGAAGTAAACGCAACTTTCTGCTAAGATATATGTGACTTTTTTATCGCAATGAAAATGCGGGGATTATGAAATCATGCAAGCCCCGCATATTTTGCGCGAAAATCGGCAATTTATGCGGCGAAAGTGTGGCGTATTTGAAAAAATGCGGCCCCCGCATAAATAGGCGGACTTTGGCTAATTATGCATTGAATTATGCGATCGCATAATCGCGTTTTTCTTCGAGTATCAGCCATCTGTAGATTCTGGTTTTGCACATGAATTACAAGTGGGTTCATAATATGAAGTTATGTATGCCATTATGTTTACATCTACTATTGAACTTAGCACTGAAATATACTTTTCTTTAATCCTGCTCCTCTTTACACAGCTCTACACAATCTGCAGCTCAACAAAGATGCATATGTAACATGTTGCTCCTGAAAGATATTTTTGTGTACTTGCATTCCAGTGCTGCTTTGAAATACCCAGAATAACCTTTCGAAAGCAAGCCACTAGACTCTGCTTGGAGCAAAACTCCCCTCTGTAGAACCTCGCAGAATTCTGTATAATTTCACTCTTATCACGCTGTTGTTGGCGTTTTCAAAGATCCCAGCTTAAGCTATATTTCACAAGGCTGTATGAGCTCCCTACCTGCCTGTTGTTAAATATAAAAGTGCTTAATATGCGTTCAGAGGGGGAGAAGGGAGGAAAAAGTGTTTGGGAGAGAGAAGAAGGGAGTGGAGGAAGAGCTGGAAGAAAAACAAAGTGATTAATATAGAAAGTGGGTGAGACAGAAAGATAAATGGAAAAGAAATAAAAAAAAGATGAAGAAAGTGCTCCTTTAATTTCCTAGCGCTCTTTCAGTAACATCCAGTTATGGCCTGTTAAATAGACAGAGATGTCCAACTTCCTGTCAAGGCCGTCTCATCAGAGCATGATTAAATTTCAAGATTTCTAAGCAATGATAAAAACAAAGTCAGTTTTATCATCCCAGAGCTGGCCAAATTTCTGGATCTTATCTGGCTTCTTGTTGACACAGTGTTTTATTTCACTTTTAATAACACCTTGAGGAGGGTTGACGTGATGCAGTGAGTTATTCCTGAAATAAAATATTGACGCAGTAGTTTAACAGCTAGGGGAAAGGTTTCACTCATACTGTATGTAACAGCACTTAAAGGTGCCCTGCCACATGTATTTCATTACTTTGTGGTAATGTCTGAAGTTCTACCATGGACTCTGTAAAATTTTTTACTTTGTTTCAAGCCATTCTAGCGTGGTATAGAAAGCCTGCAGGAAGACTCAGCTCGATTTGTGCCAGTTCTCATTAATATTCAACGAGCTAAGCTGCTTGACTCTGATTGTCTAACAGCTAGCCAATGAGAGCCTGGCTATCAGCATTCTTTACCCAGCACAACTGGGCGAGCTCATTAATAGTAATGAGCTCAGGCAACACAAACACTTTTGTAATTGGCCTGATTTCTCCGCTTATTTCTTTTCAGTGGCTAGAGCTGACAGAGGAGGCAGCAGTTCATTTCCACATTCACGACATAACACAAACACATATGGACCTAACACATTTCAAAAACTACAAGTAAAAACGGTTTTGTGTGGCAGGGCACCTTTAATAGAGTGTGTTTGTGGGATGACAGTTTACACAACTGCTCCTATATCATTTTCATCTCTATTCTTTACCACCCCCCGACCAGGTGGGCTCTTTCTTCATGATCAACTTGTGCCTCGTGGTCATCGCCACCCAGTTCTCCGAGACAAAGCAAAGGGAGAATGCTCTGATGAGGGAGCAGCGTGCTCGCTACATGTCCAACGACTCCACGCTCGCCAGCTACAGCGAACCAGGCTCATGCTACGAGGAGATGCTACGCTACATTAGCCACCTTTATCGCAAGTTCACCCGCAGACTGCAGAGGATATACTCTGGATGGCACAGGTTAGTTATGGGCTGCTTTTGTGTGAGTAATGTGTCGTGACAGGGTTTCCACGGGGTCTTAAAAAAGTCTTACATTTGCTGAAGTATTGTGTTCTTGAATAATTTTAAACAGGTCTTAATTTTCCTACGTCCATGCAACGCTACCTCTAATGCTAATTGTTTTTTTATTCCATTGTGTTGTAGTTCTTTCTTTCGCTAGTTCAAATATAATTTCGCTGTATTACGACAGCAAATGAGACCAACACGCAACTTATATTGCAGCCAATCAGGTTTTGTGTTATCGGCACGAGTCTGTTTTGTGATTTGCACCACAGACATGAAAATGATTTTATTCTTCGGCTATGGGGAAGTACTTGGCTTGAAAAAACTGAAATTAGGGCTTAATTGATGTTGAGATAAAGGTCTTGAATTTCATTCATAATGGTCTTAAAAAGTCTTAAATTTGACTCTGTGAAACCTGCAGAAACTCTGCATAAAAGGAGCAGTAATTAAACAGGAAAAACACCCAAACTGGTCGGTGGTCAAAGTTTGGGACCAGTGCTGGACTCATTTCACGCATGCATGTACTGTAGATTTTCATGTGATATTACAATATACAATTATAATCACACTTCCCACAGGTTAAATGAATCACGCCTTGCTGGTCCTCCTGTGTCTATTTGCAGCATTGTACGAGTCATGAGGGGAAACTTAAATGTATTTTTTTTTTTTGTTATGAGCCTTTAACAGTGTATTTGGCAATTTTGTAAGCTCACAGTATGACATTATGCATAGTGCCCAAAATTGTTGAGAGCGACACACACACACACACACACACACACACACACACACACACACACACACACACACACACACACACACACACACACACACACACACACACACACACACAGTGCTTAAAGTGGAAAAAAAGGTGCCGGTACTCTCTTGCATTGAAAAATCATTATGACATTTGAGATTTCTACGTTGAAAAACTAAACTTGGAGTTATTGCTGGTACAGCAACAATCCTCCATTCTCTTGACAGCTTCAGTCCCCTCTCTGTCTGGCCAGCAAGTGACGGGATGCCGCTACATGTTTTGCAGCCCAGTTTTTTATCTTTAAAAACGAGCCAACGTTGGTTTGAAGCTCATTAATCACACCTGATGTTTCTGGTTGGACTTGGACCTCTGTCGACGTGTCTGGCTCCGGCACACGCATTCTTTTAGTACCTTTCTGAAGCCAGGCTAACATAACGACTTACAAACTCGACACACTTCTTTTTAGTTTCTAGGATTTCAGCAGTGAAAAATCGGTTACGGTCAGGCTTTAGGCAACAGACAGCTTTTTCGAACTAGTGCCCGTGGAGAAGCGAACTTCTGATAGGGTGGGCCGACTGCTTGCCTTTACGTGATTCGTCAAGATCTGAGGTAAGTCACGTAGTGCCCTCTGGGTAGTGTAGTTTATGTAACGTTAGGGTCATTACCAGTCTCTCTTACACTGACGCTTTCTCTGTCAGTGGTAGACTACCGGCTACATGCGAGAAATAGCGGTACGCAAGAAAAAGTGCAGGTACACTTAAGAGTAAAATGTAGAAGTGTGAGGTGAGTACCAGCCCACTTCGAGCACTGCACACACACACACACACACACACACACATTTTCTATAAACCTGGTTATAATACTTTCTCCATCCATGTTCTGTTATTTTTTTATTATCAATGTCTCCTGTTCACCTTTGACCAGTAAAAGGCGTAAAAAGGTGAATCCTAATGGCGGAGGCAGTAACGGCGGGGGTAACGGGCACGGCCACGGCTCCAGCAGAGGCTGCGGAGGCTTAGGCCCCGGTAGCGCATTGTGGTTGAGACCGATCCATAACCTTCTGCAGCACCATCAGCACCAGCACTGCCGCCTCAGCAACGGGGGCCAGCACACCATCAGCGTAACACCCGCCGAACACACTGACGGTGAAGGAGGGGAGGAGCTGGAGATGAAGTCCCTTCCTGTCCGGAGAGAAAGTACAAATGGAAATGGCGGCAGCGGCGGCCCGTCCACTGTTACCCAGGGCATGGGGGCATTGCTCGGGCGTCTGAATGGCGGGATGAACTACCCAACGATTCTGCCGTCGTTTGTGTGCAGCTACAGCAGTAAGACGCCGCCCCCCCACTCTCAGCAGCGTGGGCACAGTCCAGAGCAGCACCCACCAAACCACCCAGCATCTGAACACACAGAGACACTGAACAAGCTCTACCAGCTCATGGGACAGCACAGTAAGAGGGCACACACAAAAATACAATACTGTACACACTCCGTAGACTGTAGAAAAAACATGAATGTAGAATCTGTTCCATCCCCTGTAGGTTTATTGAGGGACCTTTTCTAAGTTTGGAGTTTTTGAGTTTAGTGGTTTGCATCATCTATTTCCTAGATCGAAAATTGCAACTAGGTTAGGGAGTGGAGCCTGAGTAAGCTTCTGGCAGCAGCAGCCATTTTGACTGAGTGTAACAACCTGAGTCACATCACAACGTCACACCAATCAGACAAATATGCCATCAAACATACCCCCTTTTTAAAGCTTTATAAGCCTGTTATTTATTTCATAATGGAACAATACTTTCATATTTCTTTTATTTTTCCTGTTTTTTTTTGTTCTTCTTAAAGGTATTTCATTACTTTGTGGTAATGTCTGAAGTTCTACCATGGACTCTGTAACATTTTCTGTGGAAAAAATGCCTTGGTTACCTTGTTTCAAGCCATTCTAGCGTGGTATAGAAAGCCTACAGGAAGACTCAGCTCGATTTCTGCCAGTTCTCATTAATATTCAACAAGCTAAGCTGCTTGAATCTGATTGGCTAATTAGCAATTAGCAACAATTAGCCAATGAGACCCTGGCTGTCAGAATCCTTTACCCACCCCAACTGGCGAGCTAATGAATAGTAATGAGCTCAGGCAATATGACGTCAGACTGACCAGCTTTTGTAATTGGCCTGATTTCTCTGCTTATTTCTTTTCAGTGGCTAGAGCTGACAGAGGGGGTAGCAGTTCATTTTCACATTCACAACACAACACAAACACATATGGACCTAACACATTTCAAAAAATGCAAGTAAAAATGGTTTTATATGGCAGGGCACCTTTAAACTTCTATTTTTAATGATTCACTGTCCTTCAACTCCCCTTCTCAATCTGTAGTTGATGCAAATACCCAGGTTTGACCTGAGGTAGCCTCTGGCTACATCTACGGTGTGTGTGCATGTGTCTCAAGCAGCACTTAGAGAGTCCTGACAGGTAATCCATGTCTCAAGTGCTGCAGTCATCAGTGCAGAGAGGTGGATAAAGGGGAGGATTGAGGGAATCAGCATGGTATTTGGAGAGCGGGGGAACGTAAGCAGTGCGTATTAACACAGACAAAAACACAGGTATACAATGTTATTTGAAAAATGTGGCAGTTGAAAGAAGTAGAGGCATACAGTATGACATATTCACATTTAGAAGGAAAGGCAAGGAGGGGAAGACAGAGGAAAATAAATTAGATCAGTTGAGATAAAAGAGGGGAGGGAGAAGGAGAGAAAACGGAGGGTTAGCTGGGGAGCGGCATGGGGCGGATAGAGAACAGGACAGAGCAGAGTGGAGACAGCATCAAACTGTGTTGGTTGCACAGGAAACTGAAAAAGCAGCAGAAGTATGATAGATTGTCTGTTCTGTCCTAATGAAGTGAGACTGCTAACAAGCTCACATTTACACACTGCTGGCTGCCGACACTCCAGACATAATTAAGCGCACATGAATTAGTTCCTTACTGTAGCGAAGAGTTACTGTGTGACACATGATTAAAAAAAACACACACCACGAGTGTGTTCAAAGTGTTAAATGTTGAATACACCTCGGATCTGCACACAGTCAATAGGATTCCATTGGAGAGTGAAAGTATCACTACTAATGTGGGATTTAATGGTTTGCAGTTGACTGAAAGCTAAAATCTAAATAAGTCAATATTTTCCAGTGACTGCTTTCAGCGTTGTCACATGTCTCAATCTTTGCTAAACCTTGCATTTTAATGGGATAAGAGTTTAAATGCTTTTTGTGGGGGGGGGTGAATAGTCCCTTTTTACTGTTCTCAGGAATATTATTTTTTAAGCCTGGGGCTCTCAAATGTAATTATAGATTTAACGTAATCTAATCCAACCTAATGTAATATAAGGTAATGTGAGGTTGGGGGGGTGAATTTAAACAAGCTTTTTGCCAGACAAATATGTAGTCCCTTGAAGGCATTTGCTAAAAGAATTTGTAAGAATACAAACAATATGTCAAGAGTTGGAGTCAAAACATGTCGCTTAATAGACATGGCAAAAAAAAATTGTAGCAGGGGTACTCAAGAGACTATAAAATACAATGAAACATGATGACAACTCTCACAGCCTTTTTTTTTTTTTATAGCTTGAGGTATTAGATAGTGTTGTAAACAATAAAGTGTCCTGCTGTTGAAGCCGTATTTGAAGAGCTGATGTTTCCAGAAGTCATGTTTAGCTGCGTTGCAGTTCCTTCAAACTGGCTTTAACAGGATGTAGTCAGAGAACAGAGGCCGAGGAGAGTCAGCCAGGGTCTCGTACAGTACTGTGGGCGAGCTTGCAGGACTCGCTGGAAACCAGCTTGTTTTTGCTCCGGACTAAAATAGGACATCCCTTCAGCACTGCATGCAAAATGGCATGTATATTATATTCTTATGGTTTTATCATTAATCCATAAGTTTTACTGTCTTTGTCTCTCTCTTGTCCTAATGTTCTCTTTTTTAAAAGCATACAGTTCTGTCTCTCTTTGATACAAAACACAAGCCTTTTTAACGAAGGGAGAAATTTGTTAAAGAGCCCCTATCATGCTCTTTTTCAGCATCATATTTGTACTCTTTGGGTCTCCTAGAATAGGTTTACATGCTTTGATGTTCAAAAAACATATTATGTTTCTCATACTGCCCATTGCTGCAGCGCCTCCGTCTGAAATGCTCTGTCTGAGCTCTTGGCCCGCCTTCCTGAAAAGCCAGTCAGAGTCTTCTGTGATTGGTCAGTTGGCCAACTCTGTTGTGATTGGTCTACTTAATTCAAACAATCCACTGGCGGGCTGTGTTTGCTCAGGCAACACCTATGGGCAGCATATATGAGAAACTGGGCCTGCTTTCTCAATCAATGACATCAGGAATTTCAAACAAGAATGTGGGTGCGCCGTTTTCAGGCAGTGAACAATTTGGAGTGAAATGTGTTTTTTTGTACTTACATAATACATCTATTGCATACACAAAAAGCTATGTAACACGCTTAAAGAAAAAAAGCATAATAGGGGCTCTTTAATTGATTTAAATCTAAACTAAATACACACACCTAAGGGTATCATTTTGTTAAGTTTCTCTTAATATTGTGTTCTGACTGTCAAGCCACCATTATTGAAAGGAGAGAAGGGAGAAGTTGATAAGAATGTTGATAGACTCATCTGAGTCACCTTCAGTTACCCAGCAGTCACAGCAATGAGCTTAATGAGCAGCAGCGAATGCTTTGCAAAAAATGTTTTCCCTGCGTTTCACCTCTCAGGCTACTTTCTTACTGCAGCTTGTCGGATGAGGTTGTTGACTTCAGGCTTAGCTCTTTTTCTGTAAAGCTTAAGCGACCACAGCAGCACACAAGGACAGCCAGGGAAAACCCCCTTTGCAGCGTCTGACCGTCTCCACCCGTTCTCCCCCCCCCCCCACAGGTCGCCAGAGGCTGCTGTACCAGCTGGCAGGCGTGGTGCCCAGCCCTCTGCTCTTGGAGCTGCTAAGCTGCCCTATGTGTGCCCGCAGCCTGGAGACCCTAGAGCTGGAACTGGGAGACCTGGAGGGAGGCAGGGGAGAGGCTGATGGACTGCAGAACTTCCCCCAGGTCAGGCCGTGCGTGGGTGCACTAATGAACAGTGAGGATGAAGGTTGTGAAAGTGATTATTTGGCATTAATGACGGTGGTGATGACGGCCAAATAAAAGTTCCCAATGGGTGAAAGTGTTAAAAGAAATCAGGCAATATATTATTTTTGAATTTTTAATTGCATTTCAAAAAATAAAACAACAATAATTACTATATAAAAGAGTTATTGTATCCAAAACCCTCCAGTGAGCATTTTTAAATGACTCCCCTATCTTCGCTCTAGGGGGGAGATCTGAGAGGCGGGCGAGGTCGGAGCAGACGGCGAGGGGTCGTGGAGTACAAAAATGGAGTGGTTCGGGCCTGGGTAGGCTTCAGGGAAAAACTGAAGAGGATTGTGGAAAGTAAATACTTCAACCGAGGGATCATGATCGCTATCCTCGTCAATACTCTCAGCATGGGGATAGAGTACCACGAGCAGGTAAGAATTCATGCGATGTAGGGAGAATGAAAGCCGTGGACAGTTCACATCATTGACTATGTTTACATGCACGTAATATTCCGTTTTTTGCCCTTAATCCAAAAAAGACGATATTCCGACTAAGCTGTTTACATGGCTAATGAAAGTGAATATTCCACTACTGCTCCCGTTTTCATGTAGCCATGCTAAATACGATTTTTTCAAAGTTTACCAGCGGTGGCGGACTTGTTGGACCGTGCGAACACACCGTCCCTCTTTCATTCCTTCAACCAGCTTCTTGGAAAGGTCGGCGTAGCGATGTGCACGCATGTCCTAAAACCTTGATATCCAAGTCTTTGATAGTGTTCAAAAGTAGCTGTGTTTCTCCTTCTTATCGGGTATATATTGTCATATTCGGAATAATAGTGGAATATTGGTGTGCATGTAAACATACTCATTAGTTCAAAACTACTGACCTTTATAGAGAAACAAGTAGTTTGGTGAGAACTGTTGGCTGTCAGACACAGCATTTGTGTGTGTGAAACTGGCATTTGGCTGTCTGAGAGTATAACGAGAGGAAATGAGAGTATGGTGGGGGAGGAGACGGGGGGCGACAGGGGTGGACAGGGGTGATGGAATGAAGGAAGAAGGGAGGAGTGGAGGAGCAGTACCCACTCTCTCTCTTTCTCACACGCAAATACACACTCTTTCACACACACTCCAGGATTATGTCTCTAGTTTACCCTGTGTGGCCAACATCTGGGAAGTATCGGCTTAGTGGTACAGCTCCCCCTTCCCTCGCTCCACTGTCGCACACTCGGACACTCTCATTCATCTACAGAGTTTTTACACCGTCTATTATATATGCACACATACATACACAGCTTTTAAGTTTCCCAGAAGTACAGCAAATGGATAAAAAACCCAAAGAGAAGATTGTGGTGCATGCACACGGTCTATTCCATCCTTTCCCCTCTCTGTCTCTCCTTTTCTCCCTCTCCTCTAATTCCCTCTCCGGGGGATGTGTGTGTGTTTCTATCTTTGTGGTATAAACATAAGAAGCGACTGGGAGAGTCATGGCCTTATTGGGCCAATAACATACACACACACACACACACACACACACACACACACACACACACACACACACAGAGACTGAAGTGTTATGTAAGAGTTCCTACTCCCCTCAGTACTCCTCATCCCCCTGATGTGACACCTAGCCAGACTTTATAAACTATTAGTGTATGTGTGTGTGGATGTGTGTGTGTGTGTGTGTGTGTGTGTGTGTGTGTGTGTGTGTGTGTGTGTGTGTGTGTGCGCTGATTTGTGAAAATGGATTTCAAATACATTGTCTGGCATCTCAAATCAGACAAATTCGGGTGCATATCTCTGTTGTGCTTTTGTTCCTCCTATTCTTAAGAGCAAGGTCATATGCAGAGTTGTATGCAAACACAAAATTGACACAGTATTTCATTCATTGATCACTGGTCTGTCAAACATAATGATGGTAGTGAAGAGCAATGTCTAAAGCAAATAGTTCAGAATGCTCATTTTGGATGATAGTAACATACTGTAATATGGTTAAGCACTTCTAATTATTTATCGAAACCACTCAGTTACAAAGGATCATGACAATCTAGAACTGCTACTATAAACCAAAGTGCATTATGGTGTAACGCTGACAACTCAAGGGCACTTTGATTAGATTTACTAATGGAGGGAGAAGAGTGTTTCTTTTCATTTTCCCCACCCACATTTTTCTCGCTGGCCGCAGAACTTGGAAAAAACCTGCTTCTCTAACCCTTAAAGGAACACGCCGACTTATTGGGACTTTAGCTTATTCACCGTAACCCCCAGAGTTAGACAAGTCGATACATACCCTTCTCATCTCCGTGCTATTGTAACTCTGTCTGACGCCCCCAGCGCTAGCTAAGCCTAGCACAGATCCTGGAGGTAACTGGTTCCAACTACCCTACTGCTCCGAATAAGTGACAAAATAACGCCAACATGTTCCTGTTTACATGTTGTGATTTGTATAGTCACAGCGTGTACAAATAACAAGGTCACTATGCTTTTACTATCAAGTAATTGTTGACTCTATTACTCCAACTCTGAGCGAACTCCAGGCGAACTCTCTGCTCCTCACCACGTGGCTTCTCAGGTGCTGCGAGCAAATCACTCCGCCCAAGTAGCAGAAGTAGCAGTGCTTCGCCTTTCTGAGAATATAGTTCCTAGTTTGTATACGGTCAGTGTAACGCTTATCAGTTCAATTTTCTAAGCACAAACGGACGTTTTGAAAAACAGAAAAATGGGTTAAAATATCCAATTTTTAATTTTTTTCCACCTTGACAAATAAAAAAATTTGATCTTTAACCTGTTTTTCCAATTTTCTGTTTTTTATTCAGAGGATCAGAAATTGAGAAAATTACAAAATTTAATCTGAGCTCCAATTATTCAATACTGCAATGGTATTCTCTTTCTCTACTTTGCGGAATATGCAGGTCATTAACTGCATGTGGACCAAAATGAAAAACTGATAGACTTTGGGGTCAGAGGTGCTTGCAACTGATGATTTCGAGTGTGTGTGGGGGGGACGTAGCTAGGCGGAACGAGGGAGAGAATACCATTGCAGTATTGAATAATTGGAGCCCAGACACAATTTTTTAATTTTCTAAATTCCTGATCCTCTGAATAAAAACAGAAAATGAAAAACAGGTTAAAGATCCAATTTATAATTTTTTTTTTTATTTTTTACTTATCAGTAGTTTTCTCGGTTTCTGATCTGTAATAAGCTAAGAATCAATAATCGGTGTGAATAAGACATTAATGGCGCTCCTGAAAGTTCCCTTCCTTCCACATGGCTGTCCATAATGTTGCCATCAGAGAGAACAGGAACCAGAATTCAGTGTGCTGAGTAAATAACATCAAAGCACAAAACGAGAGAAGACATCGATGTATGATTATTGAACTGAGTCCGTGCAAGCCTTCAGCTCTCAGTGTTGAGCCCTTCAGCTATTGCTGTATTTTATTTTGTATTGTTTTAATCTACAATGTCAGCCATAATGTACTCTCCACTCTCGACACACTGTTAACAAGTAAAGATACATTTGTACTCTTAGCAGGCATAAAAACTGCTGTGTAGCATATGCCAATTATTGTCCTGCGAGGCAGCAGTATGCTCTTTAATTTCTCTGGTGTGACGGCCACAAAGGTAATGAAAATGCCTCTTTTCCACTGTTAAGTAATAATGCAAAGTATAGGAATCTAGTATTTTGACTGCTTGACAAAGCTCTTTTAAAGCTTTGTTTGAATTGCTAATAAAGTTTGTATGTGCTGGCTGGTCAGTGAAAGTCAAACAGCAAACAGCTTGTCTCTCTGTCGTCTGCATAGCTCTGTTGAAAAACTAAATATGGCATTGTTTTCCTCACCATGCAGGACACTATTGACATTATTTGGTGCCCTTTTTGTTTTTTTGCACAGGCTTTTCTGCTTTGGTTTTCAGTTATTCATTACTTCATTACTGTCCCAATTAACTCAATAGCTCATCAGCCCAAAACAGTAACGATATAAAAAGAAATGCTGTGTGCTTTAAATTACATAACCCTGTACTGCACCCAAACTTCCCTGGCCCAGGCTACACCCTTCCACTAAGTTTTAATCAAAATTGGGCCAGTAGTTTTTCCGTAATTCTGCTGACAGACAGACAGACAGAGACGCAGGCATCAGGCAGACAGACAGACAGACAGACAGACAGACAGACAGACAGACAGACAAACCTCACAGGAGGTTTGTATGTGTGTGTTTAAGTTGGAGTGAGGTCATGGGAGATGCGCTGTGTAGTATGGCGCCCTCTGTCTGTGATCATGATCTTCAGTTGTACTTCAGCAGAAACAGTGGTTTGAATTGGTTGTAAAAAACATTTTTTTATCAGAATGTACATATATATATATATATATATATATATATATATATTAGTATTTAGTATTGTATATTTAGTATTGGAAGTTTTTCATTATGCTACCTGAAGGAATCATTATACATATCATATTAAAGGTATACTGTGCAGTGCTTTCCTCAAAAACAATGTATAGAATAATACAAAAGTAATCCCTCTCAGTCAACACTAATGACCAACTGGAAGTGTCTGGTGGTGTCAGTAACTGCAGAGCCCCCGACCTCTGTTGCATTTTCTCTCTTCTTTTTTATTTTGGTGAGTGCGGGACGTTTGCGGGCGTCAGTAAATAGCCTTTGGGGCCCACGTGGGTGTGTAACCCCCAGCCAGTCTCATTTCCAACCGCTGCTTTGCGCCTCACATTACTCACTACATATTCTACCTTTAAATAATAAATATGGATAATCTTATTCTTATCTTCATTTTATTTTAGAATATAGTAATTGAATGATCAGAATTTTCACATAATTGACTTGTATGTTTGTGAAAGGGAAATCGTCATTTAACTCCTTGACTCCAGCTTATTTATATAAGCTGGAATCAACGTATTCATATGCATAATGTGTTTTATAATTTCCATAATAACAATAGACACAAAGCCAACACTGGATGTTTCTGCAGGGCACTGATAGCGCAGAATAACCCAGGCTGAAGGTTAACCCCTATCTGCCGTATTAGCAGGACTTCTGGGGTTTTATATATTCATCTTGTAACTGTGTTTATTAGTCCAGAATATGGTATGCCTGATTTTATACACCCTGGGTCGGGACTCAAAATGGGCTTGTTGTTCCCTGCATAAAAAGAATCACAATTAGTTTTAATGAGCCTGCCGTGCGTGACATGAAAATAAAATATATGGATCACAAGCTAGGGGCTTCAGAAACTGTGAGGTATGGTTTAGAGTGATTTAATTGTCTGGGGATCATAATTAGTAATTGTTTGTCAATGTCAGGACTGCACAAAGCTTGTCAGCATTAAATCCTAAAACAAGCTCAGGAATGTTAAAGTGTTTATCACACGAGATCATCACAATGGTAACTTATTGTAACTTTAGTTTTGGATTTCTGTTCAACCAAACTGAATTTGTTACCATTTAAAGGTCCAATGTGTGGGAATTTCTTCCATCTAGCGTTGAGATCATATATCGCAATCAACTCTTTCGCGCCACGCAGTTGAAAATACGTATTCCAGCTACGGTAGCCTTCACGCTTCAAAAAGCCGGTCTCTTGCTCTTTTCAATATCCTTTTTTCTTTTTCTGGACGAAGAAGAAGAAGACTCCTGTTCCTGAAATTTGGATTTTGAATACGTGTGGTCCTCCATGTTTCCTTCTTCAAACTTGCCGGGGCCAAGAAGCTACAATACCCATTAGCTGCATTAGCAGCACCTGTGAGTTTATCATGTGACAGCGAAAAACGCGAAAGGTGGAGCAGTATGTCTTGTACGTCCCTTACCGGCTAACGTATTTCAAGATGGCGCATGAATATGGAGCGTCTATCCCAGTTCGTGTGAATGCAAATATAAAAATTTCAAGCCAAAAGGAATACTTGGAATTGATGGTGGTGGTAAATATTCATGAAAAAGGACAAGTTGGTGAACGGGCAACACCGATTTTGAGAATGAACACCTGAACTCGTTACACACTGGACCTTTAAGGCTTCGATTTATTTGGCCAGGTGAGAAACACACTATAGGAACTTAGGTGTGCCACGGTGAAATGTCTAAAATAAAAATACTCAGTATAGGAAGGAAGGATGTTTAAATGTGAAAGAAATACAGCCCAAGTCACAACTTTTAATCCAAACAGGCTCATTCAGGACACTGATGCAGCTCGAGTAAAACGTTTCCATAAAGAAAAGTTGAGCGTGTGGCCCCATGATGCGTTTACCAGAGCACAACATTGCTGTTTTCCATAAAAGACGTGACTACATGGTTTATGAGAGGGCCTCAGTTATATCTTGCTGGATCACTGACCGTACTGTGAGGTAAGTGGAGTACGGCAGTGATGGATTGGTGCTGTTGGTCCCATTGGATTGATTGGGTTTGACTGCAGCACTGAACTTGATTTATAATGTCTCAGCTCAGGGCACTAAGACCAAACGGGTTTTACAGCCCAGGGATAGTAGAGTGAAGATATGACCTAACTCTTTCTTGCTTGCTTTCTCGTTCTTTCTTTTTTTTTCTTTTTCTTTCTTGCTTTCTTTCTTTCCCCCATCTCTCTTGTCCCCATCCCACTTTTCTTTTCTCTTGCTTTGTCTCCCTCTTCTCTCCCTGCAGCCGGAGGAATTGACTGACGTGTTAGAGATCAGTAACATCGTTTTCACCAGCATGTTCGTTCTGGAGATGGGCTTCATGCTGCTGGCTTTTGGCTTGTTAGGATACATCAGGAACCCATACAACATATTCGACAGCATCATTGTGATCATCAGGTAATAATTTATCTTAATCAGAATAATTTATAATACATGCCATCATCAAAATTCAATGCGAAACCAAAATGCAAAGACACTAAAACCAATCAGTGTAGATTTCACAAACTAGACAACTGAGCTCAGATTTAGAGCCACCCCCTATTCTCCAGCTTGTCAGTCATTGGGTTTCAAGTGTCAGGTTTACTGCCGCGGCATCCATCTTTACAATAGCTACGATTGACACACTCGTGATGGATCACACAGGAGCAGCTTTGTTTACTGCTACAGCGGATTCTTGATCCTGTCTGTGTCTAACATTTAGTTTGATAGAGTTCATTTTGGATCAGGGGACCTTTTGATATATGTTGTTAGCAGGGTTGGGAGGGTTACTTTAATGCATTCTGATACGATTACTAATTACCTGTTAAAAAATGTAGTCAGTAACCTAATCCAAGTATCACAATATTAAAGTAACTTGTTTACTTTCCGTTACTTTTGGATTACCTCAATACCAAATATGCAAATATAGACAAGAGAAAAGAAAACTTAATAAGATGACTCTTATTTAATCTTAATCCACACCAGTGTATTCTGTAAAACAACACAACAATGTTACCTTAGAAAGGTAAATGGGTAAACCAAGATTCTTAGCATCAAAAACGTGTCCTCTTATCAGTATATTTTGAAAGAAAAAAATACTTTGCATTAGGCCTGCATGATTCTGGAAAAAATATGAATCACGATTTTTTAGCTTAGAATTGATATCACGATTCTCTGCCACGATTTTTTTCTCACAAACTGTAATGTTTTATGTTTTTTTTTTTTTTGGCAACTATAGCACATTGCGCATCACCACAAGCCTGTAAACATAGAGGCTTCAATGAATAAAGAAAATAAAGTACATACTGGCCATTTAAGTACAGTAGGCTACCAAAACTATTGACATATAACACATTGAACTAAATATGGCCCTGATACAGGCTCTATCTGAACTCTTTGAACATGTCTTAACATAATTAAAACATGTCAATGTCAAATGCTTTCAATAAATTAATTGAAGAAAAAAAAAAAAAATCAAAGTCATTTAAAAATTTAATCGGGAACAGGGGTGAATCGAGATCACGATTTTATAACGATTTATCGTGCAGGCCTACTTTGCATTAAGCAAATTCAGACAGTGGCCTTTAGACCTACAACGACTCAAGACCAGAGTGGTGTTGTGTGAGACTTGTGACGTGTTGTGATGTGTGCGCATGGCAGTGAAGCTACTCTGTTGAGTTGCCTCTGAGCGAAGGGCTTTTATTGTGAAAGGTAAGAACGGAAGGGCTGAAGCTGTAATATGCTGCTGTAGCCTCTGTATTATTATTTTATCAACTTCATAAGTATAGGCACAACTTGTAATCCTCGACTACAGTAGTATGTTGTTCTTCATTTTGAAATGTATTTTTAAAAAAATCTGCTAATAATGTATTGGTAATGTGATTACGTCTTTTCTTTCTGTTTCTTCAACGGAATACAGTAACCTTGTTTTTATTATATTTACGTTACATTTAGTCCGTTGGGTTGGGTTGCTTCCGCTAAAGAAGGGGAATTACCTTCATAATTAGGATATTGTAACATTGTAATTTTCCTAGATTTATGCTTACATACATGGTTCATTTAGACAGCAGTGACCAAATAGGATCTCCAACTTTAAAGTTTTCCATTTGTGTTTTAATACAAATTTGGTTTGTGGTTCTCAGTGTGTGGGAGATAATTGGTCAAGCAGACGGTGGGCTGTCAGTCCTGCGAACATTTCGTCTGCTGCGGGTTCTGAAGTTGGTTCGCTTCCTTCCTGCCCTGAGGAGACAACTGGTAGTGCTGATGAAGACCATGGACAACGTCGCCACGTTCTGCATGTTGCTGATGCTTTTCATCTTCACTTTTAGGTAGGCACACATGCAACACACGCACACAATCCCATCTTCCGAATCTGTTATACACACAAAATGATCATCGCATTTTTTTAAATCTTCTACAGTATTCTGGGTATGCATCTGTTTGGCTGTAAATTCAGTCTTGAGACGGAGAACGGAGACACCATCCCCGACCGAAAGAACTTTGACTCTCTGCTCTGGGCTATTGTCACTGTATTCCAGGTTAGTTTTCAATTTACACTTGGCTTCTGTTCTTTAATGTTATAGCTGGCTCTAATCCACAGATTGACTCTTGCTTGCTCAGTTTTTTTTCTAAGTCCTATTTGATTTGCCAAAACTGCACTGATACTAAGTGTAAGATTTACTCAGCTATTCGCATCTATTATTATTACAAATTGCTTGATTCACTTCTGGTCTGCAGTTCAACTACTTTATGTCTTCATAATTATTACTATTACACATAAAATGGGCCATTACAGCTAAATTAGGCTGCCAGTCATGTAGGCATCGTCTGTATCATCATCGTTTTTTGTTTTTTTTTAAGATTATTTTTTGGGGGTTTTCTGACTTTAATCGATAGGACAACTAGGTGAGAAAGGGGAGAGAGAGGGGGAAGACATGCAGGAAATCGTCACAGGTCGGACTCGAAGCCTGGACCTCTGCGTCGAGGCATAAGCCTCTCCTCTCAGTATATGTGCGCCTGCTCTACCCACTGAGCCGACCCGGCCACGTCGCCTGTAAAATGTCTCTGCAACTAGACAGATATGTAACTGGTTTCCCTTCAGAAAGAGAGCTCAGATGTGTTCCTTACTGGCTCAGAGTGAACCCACTGATGTAAGTGGAAATGTATGACAGTAGATAAAAATGTCAGCTGTAGCACCACATCCTTCGTACAGTGTAGTTGTAAGAGATAAACTGGGCAGTGTTTTTGTGTTTGTATATATTTTTATCCCAACACAGGTCATGTGTACTCCTTGGCCATCCCAAATCAAAATGTCATACTAAGCCTAGAGTGTTTTTTGTGTGTGTGTGTGTGTGTGTGTGTGTGTGCCTGCCAAATTCAACTGCCAAGATCTGCTCATTAGTCAAATGCTGTGAAATGAAAAAATTCTGCTTATGCACACCCTCTTTCACTCTCATTTCTTGCTCTCCCTGTGTGGAGATATTGTTCAATTGCTCCAGATAGATGTTGTCCTCTTTTCTATACTGGATGCGTCAGCAGAAAGGTGGAACACAAAATGCAGTGGACTGTCTTACTTTGGTCTGTGTGTGTTTGTGTGTGTGTGTGTGTGTGGTTGTGTGTGTGTGTGTGTGTGTGTTGTGTGTGTGTGTGTGTGTGTGTGTGTGTGTGTGAGAGAGTACAATGCTGAAAAAGCATTTTATCCAACTGGCATATGAAGGCGTTCCCTATATACTTACTATAGTTTTCTTGGAAAGTAGCTACAGTACGCAAACACATACACAAACAAACACACACACACATACGTGCATATGTACATGCACACATTTGCACAGACAGTGCAGTGAATTGCTTTCCTGCCATAGCGTTTAAGGAGTGGGCAGAAACGGAGCGAGCTTTCATGCTGCATCATGAACAGCGCCCTAGTTTTAAATGCTTTCATCACTCACATTGATTTAAACACGGGCTCGAGCAAACACGCCCACGTACACTCTGTGGCAATCCCATGTGCATGACGTTGAAGCATTGTGGCATGATGGTAATAAAAGTAGCTCAGTACTGAATTTTATAAAGCATATAAAACCCACGAGGGCTGTATAGGCTAATATTGCTCTATATATGTCCCTTTCTATCGCTTTCTTTTCCATGTCCTTTGTTTGTGTTTACTGTTTTTCTCATATTTTTATTTGAAAATCTCTAAACCTGACTTCATTCGTTCTATAGATTCTTACCCAGGAGGACTGGAATGTGGTGTTATATAACGGCATGGCCTCCACCTCTCCATGGGCGGCTCTCTACTTTGTTGCTCTCATGACATTCGGCAACTATGTGCTCTTCAACTTACTTGTGGCCATCTTGGTTGAGGGCTTCCAGGCTGAGGTGAGAATAGTACAATATTTAATTCTGTGTCATTTAACCCTTGTGTTGTCCTCGGGTCAAATTTGACCCGTTTTTAAAGTTTTTTATATCAGTAATATGAGTTTCTTACAACCAAATTGCTCCCAAAATAACTTGGATGCATGGATGTATGTTGTATGGGTTCCATACAACGATCTCCACAGGTAAAATTAATCATTACTTCCATTGAATTTTGGTTGTTTAATTAAATTTTATAGCATTTGAAAAAAAAATGTTTAAATGGTTTAAACCAGTCTGTGAAATAAAGAGTATAAAATTATTATTAAAATGATTTAAAATGATTCAGTCAACATTCTCTGGTCTTAACTATTAGTCAAAACAATTGATATCTGCTTTTATCAAACAAAAAAATTGGTAAAAAGTCATTTAAATTAGGTTAATTGACCATGATTAAAATTACGTCCGAAAAGCGCCCAAAAAAGTAAATTTTTCAATTTTGTCCCCAGAAGGAAAACACGTTTCAAGGGTTAATTTAATGAAACACTTTTTTTTTTCAATGTGCAAACATAAAGTTCTGAATGCAAAGAACATCAAGAAGACTTCTTACAATTATGGCGCTAATGTCAGGGGAACAGAGTAAAGATGAATGTCTGATTCTTAACAAGCATCTCTCGTCCACAACTGTGTGACTGCTGTATGAGGGCCTTCTCTTTGCTGTTAATTAACTCCCGATGGAGCTATCTGAGGGCCGCAGGTCCGGACTCTCAATTACCACACTGTGGGTTAACCCTAACCCTAACACACTCGCTGATCGTTTCAGCTAATTTAGTCTTCCTCATCCAACGCTGTCATCATGTTGTGCCCCAGGGGCACAGTAAACATTCTGCTATGTGCTTATTTGCATGGATGTGTGTGCGTGTGTGTGTGTGTGTATGTGCGTGTGTGTGTGCGTGTGCGTGTGTTGTAGGGCGATGCTAATCGGTCGGAGTCAGATGATGAGAAGAAATCTGACAACTTTGAAGAGGACGAGAAGGTAGAACAGCTCAGAGACACTGGTAGGTTTAAGTGACGGAGAATGACGGAAAAGGCTCAAATTGGGCTATTTTTTCTTGTTTCATGACTGACTGATTACTAACTGATGAATAAGTGATGGTGATTATAAGGACTTTATTTCTCCACAGAGCTAAAAATGTACTCTCTGATGATGACAGCCAACGGCCATGTTGACCCTCGCGGCTCGATGGCTCCTCCGATAATCATGCGCACGGCAGCCACACCCATGCCCACTCCTAAAAGCTCTCTGGGACCTGAGTCGGTCCTTGGAGAGGAGCTCATGTTCAGAGAGGGGGTGCCTCAGTATGGCGAGGTTGGACTGGGGTTTTCCGAGGCAGGAAGTGGTCACGCAGAGTCTCGCCGTGGAAGCTCCACCTCCATGGACCCTTTAGCCTATGACCAGCATTCTCTGGTGAGTTATATCAAACACTCAGCATTCGGTCATTTATAAATGGAGGTGCCATAAGCAATACATATGTTAGGGGAATGTTAAAATAATTAGAGTATGATAAGTGCAACATCCCAAAATTAACTTGTATTCCCTAGAGGAGAGGATCAAGGCACATTACATATTAGATACCACGCTCCTGCATAGCCTGACTGAAAAAAAGGTTCAAAGAAATGGCAACAAGAACGATGCAAGTACAAAGCCTGGATATAACCCACTTACTTTGCAGAAGCCAAGGCAAGGAGCAGACAGGCATATGAGACAAAGATAATTCAATCAGACCCAATGGTCCTAAATGGAGGACCACAAAGGGCCTTAAGGACCAATTACTCAAGTCCCATGAGGTAACACTGGAGTTAAACACAAGCTCTTAATGTTTCAATCTACGGGTAACCCAGGATTCAATCACATCCACTACCATGGGGGACATCTTAATTACCTAAATTCGCCTCAGGGGACTGAAAAGGAGCACATCTCACATAGTCCTCTTTTTATACGAAGAATGTATTACATTTTATTCATTGATATTATATTATCTGACATAATTTTAAATCTTGACATTGCTGCACAGAGAAGGCGGACTGTGCAGGTACCACATATGCTGCCAATGGCTCCAAAGGTTGCAGGTTCACCAAACTGCATTTTTCATACCTCCAGTCTGTATAAATGCCCATAGCAGGGCACTCTAACACAGGTAGAGAGTTATTTATTCCGCAAGGATATCATGGACGCCTTAAATTAAATCTGGAAATATAGGGAGCCAATAATCACTCGTTGTTAGCTCATGGGGATAGAAAAATCCTAATAAACATATTCAATAACGCTTAGCACATGGGCATACAATTTGATCAAACTAAATGGTAAGAGACAAAATAAAGAAAAATGCAGCAATCCATCACAGAAATTCTTGCCTGTACCTTGTCTACTTTTAATTTCTCACTGGACGGCATGGAACCCCTTTGTCTCGGATTCTAAGAGACTGACAAAACATTTGACTGCAGAATAGACTGAGAATCTTCACACAAATTCAAACTGAAGCTGCACTTGAAATATCTTTACATAACTTTCTTTACTACATTTCAGTTTGTTAATGCTAAGTTTGGCGTGTATCTCCTTTTTTGTTGTGGTCTGCAAGCCGGTCATTTCCCCCTAATGGCCAGGTAGCACTTTTGAAACTACTGTAGCTCTTGCTCAGACAGACACACTTTCATAGCCACACACACTACGCTTACCCCTATTTCCTGTCTCTCCAGAGCCTCTCAAGTCCCGGCCGGCGCTCCCCTCTTCCTCCTCGCTCATGGGGAAGCCGTCGCTCCAGCTGGAACAGTCTGGGAAGAGCGCCGAGCCTCAAAAGGCGAGACACCAGCGGAGAGAGGGAGAGCCTGTTGTCTGGAGAGGGAGGAGAGGAGGAAGATGGTGGACAGGACAAGGGGGAGGCCGGGGGAAACACCAGACTACGGCCAGAATCCTTGGAGCTGCTGCCGGCGTCCACTCTTTGCCCTTCCATAATAGCGGAGTACAGCGACTGTAACGGGAGGACCGTGACCTATGACCCCAGTGTGCACTCCGAACCCAAGGATGACTCCTCGCCTGAAGATGACACGGATGATGACGTAAGTTATCATGAATCATGGCTTTCAAAATAACATTTCGATCTACAGCGAGGTCTTGGAGCAGATTTTAAAGGTCTCCAGCACGATATTGTCCTGGTGGATTGTTTTACAATCACACACACAGGCCTGAGCAATCATTTTTAAATTGTTATAGGCCTTCTGACAAGTTTGCTCAGCATTCGCATCTCTGTGGTTTTGCTCTCTTATGTAAATTGTTAATCTCTTAATCTGCCCTCTCCGATTCCGTTTACATATTTTATTTCTGTCTTTCCCCACTCAGTTCTTCTTTGTCTTCTTTGCCCTTTGTCTCTCTCTTACTTTGAGATGCTATAATGTGTGTTTTTGTGTTAACACTGCAAGCCCTGGAGGAATGCTAATTGTCATGCTGTAATTGATTTGCTTGGCCAGTAATTGTTTTCTCAGTGGGTATAAAATAACAGTGTCAGTGTGTTTGTACGTGTGTGTGTGTGTGTGTGTGTGTGTGTGTGTGTGTGTGTGTGTGTGTGTGTGTGTCTGTCGTTTTTTTTGTGTTTTTGTGTGTGTGTTGTCGGTGTGTGTGTGTTGTGTGTGTGTGTGTGTGTGTGTGTGTGTGTGTGTGTGTGTGTGTGTGTGTGTGTGTGTGTGTGTGAGAAGGGTGTACTGCCCAATGGTGTTGGATGACCTCTGTCGCGACATTGTTGATGGTTTTGTTGGCTCCAAATTGAGTTTATAAAGCCATGAAATCCACTGAAACAAAAGGCCTCTCTCTGGGCACACTGAAAATGGGATGCTAAAAACAGATCCTCCACCATGTGTGTTTGCATGTGTGTCAGTGTGTGCACGTGACGTGCCAGCTGACGTGTGTATGCATGTGGAGCTCTCCGTGTGTCTATGTCAGGGATTATGGATTTCAGCTCCAAGGATATCAGAGCAGCAGGTTCTTTTCATCCAGTTTAACATACACACACACACACACACACACACACACACACACACACACACACACAGACGGACACACCCAGATGCACACACGAGCAGCAGTCTGCCAAATAAGCTGAGAGGTTTGACTCTGGGCTGTTTTTAATTAGAATCCTAAAGTACAGAAGCTGTGCACTCAAGCTTTCCTCTATTTGTTTTATTAGAAAGTTTAATGAGTTTCTATTGTGCTTGTGGACTAGCTAAGTTGTGAGTTATGGTCCAGTTATCTACATATCTACTTATGCAAGAAAACACTTGTTTATTGTGCACCCATAAATTTAAACGTGGAAGGGCCAACATCAGCAACTCTGTGGAAACTCAAATTAACCTATGCAGTTTTGAATGCTTTTTTTATGGTGCAGTTGTTTATTGGGCAAGTAACTAATTCCTTTAGTGCAGCTATCGATGCTGTCAAACAAACTCTGTTCTTTAAGTTATGCAACATGCATTTAAATCATATTCAAGAACTTGTATTTTTCTTTTGTTTTGTTCATCATATCTATGGGATCAGTAGAGGTTCTTCTATAGGTAAACACACTTACCTCACAGCCAAGTGTTTTCACACTGTGTGCGTAATATCCTAGCAGTACTTCACCAAGTTTTTAGGGGTACATACAAAATACTATAATTTTTCTCATTTGGAACACTGTTGAGGCTGGAGGTGCATGAAAAGAGAATACTGGAAATTTGAATACTGAAATTAAATTATAACTTCTAATTCAGCTCAGGCAGCCATCCATCTGTGGAGAGGATTAAAGGTGCATTTCCCCTTTAGCAATGCTGCTACCACTCCCATAGCATCTCACCATTCTACATTATCGATATAAATGGGCATTAAGTACAATTGCCTGAAAACTGAAAACATTTTGTAAACAATTTTGAGTATTGTACATTTTTTTGAATCAGAATTCCCGTCCTGTGTTTGGCCATGACTGGTCAGCATGAATATGATGATAATGATTGTGGCTTTGGTATTGATGGTGTAATAGAAGTAATCATTTCACAATTGTCAATGTCATGAATTGCAAAGAAAGTGTTAATTGTTGCTATTGGTGATAATGTTGACTTCTGACCTCATACCTCTGCAGAGTTCTTTCTGGCACTGGCTGAAAAAAGAGCTCCGTAACATGAAGCCGCGCTGGTGCATAGAGCATGAAGACTGGACGTTGTATTTGTTCTCTCCAGAGAGCATGTGAGTCTCTCTCTCACACACACACACACACACACACACACACACACACACACACACACACACACACACACACACACACACACACACACACACACACACACACACAATGCAAATCATCAATCTGTATGCTTCTAGTTTCTCTTGTACTGCTTTCTCACTGCTAATTGTTTGGTCAATAGCTTTAACCGACCGTAGACTTTGTGTAGATGAATCTGTGCATGTGTCTGTGTGTTTAGATTACGTGGGTGGTGCCAAAGTGTGATCTCTCACAAATTGTTCGACCATGTAGTTCTGGTTTTCATCTTCCTCAACTGCATCACCATTGCTCTGGAAAGACCTGAGATACAGCTTCATAGCAAGGTAGGACATACACACACGCGCACACACACACACACACACACACACACACACACACACACACACACACACACACACACAATATACACATTTCCTGTAGCGTCTAAGTGCTTTTCAGTTATCCAACTGTGAGAGTTATGTACAGGTAAATATGATTCAGCAAACATATGTTCTGTCTATTTTGCAGAGATATGTATAGAAACTCTTCACTGATTTCTGCTGGTTACTGTACAACGTGCTGAAATGTGCAACATGATCCAATAGAAACTTCCTGTGCATTAACCTGACTGGAGGCTTTTGGGGCTGATTAACTACAGGAGACAAACAGTAGACACGCGCAACATCAAGGGCTAAAAACTACCCACAATACATTACTCTCTTAAAGAAACAGGCTTGATAAAAAACAGCTGTTGTGAAAACAAAATGTTGAGACGTCAACATTGTCTTTATTCTCGTTACGTCTTCATATTAATGTCGCTCTCTTCTTTAGGAGCGAGTGTTTCTGAGTGTGTCGAACTACGTTTTCACTGTGATTTTCCTGGCAGAGATGGCCATTAAGGTAAGATTTCTTTCCGTTATTTGTGGTATGTGCACTAAGTACACGTTTTAACATTTTGACAATTCTGCATCAATGACTTTCTAATTTAAATCTTAAAGAGATAATAATTCCAAAATGGTTTCTCCAGGTTGTAGCTCTTGGTTTCTGCTTTGGGAAGCAGACTTACCTCCAGTCCAGCTGGAACGTTCTGGATGGTTTTTTGGTGTTTGTGTCTCTGGTCGACATTCTGGTCTCTCTGGCCTACACTAGCGGAAACAGGATCCTGGGCATCCTCAGAGTCCTACGTCTCCTACGAACACTACGCCCACTGAGGTACCCAGTGTATTTGTGTGTGTGTGCGCTTGAGTGTGTATATGAAGGTGTTGGTATGTGTGGAAATGTCTGTATGTAAGCCCCATGCAAACAGGAAACATCCCACCCTATTTCATATCTCTATCACTTAGATTTATGTCTGTAGGTTCTGGACTATATGTGCTGGTACTAACGAACATCTTTATGTCCCTCTTCTTGTGTTCCAGGGTGATCAGCCGAGCCCCGGGATTGAAGCTGGTTGTGGAGACGCTCATCACCTCTCTCAGACCCATCGGGAACATTGTCCTTATCTGTTGCGCCTTCTTCATTGTCTTTGGCATCTTGGGCGTGCAGGTAGTATGCAGTCACACACACAAACTGGTGCTTGCCTCAAACAAGTCACAATTTCCCAAAGCTAGGGAGAGGTCCAATGCAGAGGCTGCACTTATGATACTGCTTTGTCATTTGCTTTTTCTAAGCTCGAGGAAAAAACCTTTTACCGCTTGTATCGTAAATGTCAGTCTCGTTGAGCAGCTGCAAATGTGAGTGTGGCTTGAGGGGGGGTAGTAAGTGTCTTTGAATATCCAATGGATAATTTTTTCCCTTAAGAGTGTGAGTTTTTGAAAGAATGACAATTAGATTAAGTGTGAAAAGGGACAACATGACCCCCCCAGGCCAGCTTTTAGCCAAGTCCTCTGATAAGAATTTGCTCTATAAAACGTCCTTTTATTGCTGGCATTAATAGTTGGATGTTTAAAAAGCTGTGAACTCCAGTGCAATTGAGATAATGTGGAAATGGCAGCCAAATAGCCCTGTAGACCTCTCTCTCTCTCTCTCTCTCTCTCTATCTCACTCGCTAGCTGTTCAAAGGGAAGTTCTACCACTGTGAAGGTCCGGACACGAAAAACATCACCAACAAGTCTGACTGTCTGCAGGCCAACTACCGCTGGATACGAAGGAAGTACAACTTTGACAACCTGGTTCAGGTACGGATTAATGGACTGAGGGTGAGAAAGGGAGAGGGATGGGGAAGGGAGGGAGGTTGGGAAGAAGAAAATGTTTAGTGTTCAGGCCAATGTAATCTACAAAAACCAATGAACTAACTAAAAACTACTAATAAAATATTGCATTTATTATTGCAAACTGCAGTGCAACAGGACACATAGTAGTGACTGTGGTAAATACATTAGTAGCTTAGGTTTTCCTTAGGGATCAGAGTACGGTGATACATTTTCAATTAAATTTGACGGAGTTGGGTTGTCTTACATTCTAGCACTTGCAGATGGAGGTTGAAATAACTCACTTTGAGAATGTAAATATTTTAATTGATTTATTTCACATAAACTCAGTCATCAAGACTGAATATGCATCTTCTGCTGACAGCCACTAATTATCATTGGGAGGAAAAATCACATGCTGACATTGCACAAGATGCAGTGTTCATACTGTAACAAGTGTGTGATGATATTAGAACCAGAAAAAAAAATCCCTGTGTTTTAACTTATTTCTCTGTGTTTCCTTTCCAGGCTCTGATGTCTTTGTTTGTGCTGTCCTGTAAGGATGGCTGGGTCAACATCATGTATGACGGGCTGGATGCAGTGGGAGTGGACCAACAGGTAAAGTGGGAGGAATGTACCGAAAAAAAAAAACTGGTATCAAACATGTTGATGCCTCGATTTCAGCTACATGACACCAGATCCGTTTCCAATCCTGTGTGTATAGAAACCCGTTTCACACCTCATCGAGGAACCACGCTGACACTCCTCTCTCCTCAGACATTATACAACACATTATATGTCACTTTACAAAATAATATAGGGAAGCATTTTAAAATATCTGTGATTCATGCTGCTTATATTATTGTAAGCCTACTCTCGGTGAAGTGCACACTGTGCAGTTGCATATAAAATATCATAAAATTAAATATCACCATCTGATCCAACATCATCAGTAGTAATAAAACTGCGCTGTAAATAGGCTTGATATAATTGAACTGTAATGCATGTTAGAGAACAGTGGCACTATAATCTCCATTGGAAGCTTTGACAGCAAGATGTGCAAATACCTGCCCTGAAGACAGCCTAAATACACTTGGAGTATGAAGTTAAAAAATCGTGGGATTAATTTGAAACATTAAGCAAATTTAAACGCCGGTGGTGTTGTTGTAACAGATTCTAAGCAAAAGCCAGGCTCAGGTGACTTTATAGCAGGCACTTCAAAGCATCATTTGATGAGGCTGTCCTCAGATCTAAGACCGCCTGTGGTGTAATGTGCTGAAATAGTGGAGTCATATTAATACTCATACTTGCAACAACATAAGAAATCGAGTGACTGGAAACCAAAGGATCAAAGCCTTTATTTGTGATATCATTAGGATAAATCTTGAAACTGCTACACTGACAGTGAAATTATCCTAGAATACTGGAAAGTTTACCCAAGGATTTTCAAATAATTTACATTGTTCTACTTGCTGTATGTGATAAGATACTGTGAGGCTTTGCTCTGGCTTTGTGGCATTTGGGAATTCTGTTGCTTGCCCGCTCAAAAGCACAAGAAGTAAAACTAGTTCTGTGTCTCTACTAAGTGATACACACAAACTATTGAAAAAAAAGAAGCTCAATCCTCTTTGCTCTGCTCTCCATTTCTCTTCTCAGCCTATAAGGAACCACAACCCCTGGATGCTGCTCTACTTCATCTCTTTCCTGCTCATCGTCAGCTTCTTCGTCCTCAACATGTTTGTCGGTGTCGTGGTGGAGAACTTCCACAAGTGCCGGCAGGACCAGGAAGAGGAGGAGGCCCGCTTACGGGAAGAGAAGAGGCTCAAAATGATTGAGAAAAAGCGCAGGAGTAAGGAGAATGGAGGGGCTGGTCGGTAGTCTATTTTTCTGAGCACTGCCTGCTTTCAGAGCCTGAAAAAAAAAAAAAGAAAGAGAATGACAGAGAGAGAAAACAGGGGAATTTATTCAGACTTGAATATAAAAAAATGAGGGAGAGTTTGAAAGACTGGCTAGCTCACGCAAACAGTGATTGATCACTGACAGAAGTTGTAGGCTATGCCAGTCTGATGCATGTAACTGCATGACTGCAGCCCTCCCCTAACACTGCATGCAAAACCGGGCCAATCTAACCGACCTCTCAACTGTACATTTATATTAATCTATCTAAACATTTGTATGCTCACTCTTCAAACAATCAAACTGCCACAACTGTAGTGTAATTACAATAGCAATACTTCAGGATTTACTAGTCCCTTATTTAATTTCTAAAATGCTTACATTAAATCCTCTAGCACCAAAACCTGCTTTAATACCATTCTTAATGCATAATGAGACTGATTAATACTTGTAATAAGTAGACATTTTTTTATAGACTGGTGAAGAAAACCTTTGCAGCGCCTTTTGCATGTGAAGCCGATCGAGGTTCCTCCATGTGTCTCAGGAAATTTTGCTAGCAAAATTTTGATCAGTGAAACCCCAACGCCCCTTCCTCCGGGTGCATGTACAACCCCGACCCTGCGGCGTCTCTCTCGACACGGGTAGAGGTAAAGCAGGACATTTCCGGTCAACCTGCTTTGACTGGCAGACTCAGAAACATAGCAGACGTTTTTGGCTGCTATACTTGCAAACACCTTGGGCAATAGAGCTGTTGGAAGATGTTAAGTTTGTTAGATACAGATGGTTGTTAGTTACAGCTTTTGGAAAATACAAGCAAATGTTCGCAGAAACATCAGAAACACACCACCTATTGCAAAGAAATGTGTTGAAATGCTCACACCACAAAGCAGTATGTTGTGAGGACTTGTTCTTTTATTGTGGTAATATGTTGAGCTGAAGAAAAGAGGAAAAGAAATTGGGTAGAAGCACATGTTTTTTATTGGCTGAAACATCAAAGAACACAACAATTTGGTTACAACACTAAATTATAACCAACACATCAATCACAGAATTACACTAGGAGGCAGTATATGGTGTGAGCAGAGCGCCGCTCTTTTCATCTTGTATTGTCTCACTGGTCTAAAACTGCTAAAGGTCCAGACAAATGTAATCTAATCAGCTGTCCCAGAGGAAAAACTCCTAACTCCAGTGTTTGGCCATGCGATTAGTGTACTCATCAATCAAAAGAAGAAGAAAAAAAAGATTTAAAAATAGAAGTTTTAGACTATTGAGATTTTCCTAAGGGCTTTCAAATGACTGTAGTGATGTCATTAAGGAGAAGAGTGGCTCCAGTGTAGTGTAGTGTATGTTCAACATCACAGTCATGTTCTACAAGCTTTCAAAAAGAGTTAGGAACTCCAACAGTGAAACAATATGGAGAGACTGATTTTAACACAATAAACAGATTGGTATTTATTCAAAGAGTACTTACTGATTGTGTTGTTGAACGTACCCTGCGCAGTCCCTCTCAACCATAGACATTACCCTGTACATCAAAGGAATGTAAGCATGCAGTAGGGAGTCTAGGGACAGGGTATGGTGTACTTGGGAGGGTGACATAAACATGCACGTACCACAAATACAATCATCAATCGTCATAAATGGACATGCGAGTTTACAGTCAGTTACATACTGTATCTTTCATAACGATTTTGGGTGCTAAGCTTAATAAACGTCACATATTGCTCAGTTTTGTCCACCTCTGAGCTTTCTTTAGGATTACAGTAACAACTAAAGTCTATTTATTATTCAAAGGCTGTAATGCAGCGGCCTTCTAAGAAGGAGCAACACGCCCATTAGAAAGTATAGTCTGTAGTTTGGGTTTTAATGGAGGCTTTTCATTTAGGTCAGAATACATAACGAGACCTCTCTGCCCTGACAAGAATATAATTATTCAAGAGGCAATTCATCTTGCAATAATGTTCTCTAAAGGAGCTCTCTGAATTTCGTCAGGGATAGAGTGCTGCAAGGATGATGTATTTTCGTAGGCCAACCCGAAAGTTAGCATCACCTTTTTACTGACATATTTTATGTCGTAGAACCGTAGATTAACAGTTTAAAATGAAAATCTCTTAAGCTTTTGTAAACCACGGACCTTATTTCAGGCATCTAGCCAAAAACCCATTCAAAAACTCATTGACTTTGAGACAAAGGAACAGGAAGTGCAAAAATGCTAACTTATTTCTGGGTTTTAGGACACATTTTTGCAGCACTCTATACTCCTGTTTCCTACTTCCTTTAGTTCAATACAGGGTAGGTCAGGGATTTGTTTACTAAAGACTGGTAGAAGGGAGAATCACTTAAATGCCTTGCAACAGGTGAGGAGAAGTTTTAATACTGTATGTAACCAAGAGAACGATTTACGTTTGAACATTTGAGCCATTCCAATCCTGGTTGCAAATTATGAAATTAATAATATAGCCTATCTGTGACTCTCATGTCCTCTCTTATTTCAACATACCATACAGGCAGTGGTGTGCACAGACTGTGTGAGGGCGAGGGCGATAATGGAAACCACAGTGAGAAGGGGAACAGTGAGGACACAGAAGGGAAGTACTTGAGATGCCAGTCGGACACCCAGGCTGCTCAAGGGCTCCTCTGATGTGGTGTGAGAGAGAAAAAAATTAATATTATTAAGGAAAGAGCTATCTTGGTTAAAAAAACAAAGTAGAAAAAAGGGAACTTTTGCAGCCTGAGCAAAAAGAGCAGTGGTGGTTCCCCTTCCTTGGCCCCTGCACCTTCCTGTGCACACTACTGGTCACATTGTAATATTTGAATTTCATAGCATGGTTAATCACAGTTTCACTCTTTCTGTCTGTCTGCTCTTTGATATGTGTCTCTCCTTGTGTCGTCTTTGCATATATTTGTTTGTATGTGTGTTTGTGTGCTCCAGAGGCCAAGCAGAGGCCTTACTATGCGGACTATTCTCCCATGCGTCTGTCCATCCACACACTGTGTACCAGCCACTACCTGGACCTGTTTATCACCTTCATCATCTGCATCAACGTCTTCACCATGAGCATCGAGCACTACAATCAGCCGCAGGTAATGTTTCGGCACATAGACACACAAATATTGTAAGTTACCTGGATGGATAGGTACCAACAAATTGAATTAAAATGAAATGAAATTGGTTTTCTGGCTAGAACGACAATACCCAGATGTCCCTGTGCATCCTTTCCCTTTAGTTAATTTTAACACAGCGAGAGGGCATTTTTACTTTGCCCACTGTAAAATAAATGTCAAGCTGTCCTCTTAATGATGACTGAAGTGTTGGCTAGCTTTAGCTAAGTAACAATGTGCTATAAAACTGCAGTGTTTGGGATTTTCTGTGCAGACGGCCAGTGCAAGTATATTGACAAGTGACTCTGATTCCAAAAATAAAAATGACCATACTTTGTTGATCAGATTAAACTGAGGTTCACCGCCAGCACTGATATTCATTTCTTAATAAAAGAAAAAGCCAGGGTGTTCATTTTCTTAAACAAAAGTTGTTGATGTATTTTTGGAGAGATGCCACAATCTTCCAGCACTGATACATTTTAGGGCTTCCGAGAAGCTGCTGTTCCTCTTCAGTCTCATTTACAATTTACTTTGTTCTGCAAATTAACTCGGAACTTGAATTTTAGTTGCCGTCAAGCAGCAATAAAACTTCCAAACATTTATTTGTATTATTTCCACTAAAAGTAAAAACTGCTTTCAGAACATGTTCAAATATACATTATAAAGAATTATTAAGTATTGGCACAGAAACTGAATAAGCATCTAGTCTGTGAGAGATGTTTTGAAGTAATTTCCTGCCTGTGTACATGTATGTTTTTGTGTTCAGTATTTAGAGGAGGTTCTGAAGTACTGTAACTACGTGTTTACCTGCATCTTCGTCGTCGAGGCCCTGCTCAAACTCGCAGCATTCGGCATCCAAAGGTTCTTCAAAGACAGGTAACACAGTGGGATGTGATTATGCACACCCAATGCTGTAAAATGAATATGTGGCATTATTTCCAAATTACAACATGTTTCAAGTTTTATTGTCATATGCACAGTAAGGAAACATGTTTCCCCTGTACAATGACATTCTTCCTTTGCTGTCCACAGAATGCCAAACGATGTAAAATCTACAATATATACTACACTTATACAAAATAAAACTATTTTAAAAGGCAGCATGTGAAAAATAAAGCAACAATAATAATAATAAACAAATGTAAATGTGCAAATGTAAATAGTGCAAGTTATGAATGTGCAAACTGGAGAAATGTAAACAGTCGAGTACAGTTATAAGGTAGACCATGAGAATAAACTCCTATCCGCTGTTTAGGAGTCTGATGGCAGTAGGAAAGAAAGAGTTCTTTAGTTTGGTGGTCCCACATTTAACACTTCTGTACCTCTGGGCCTGAGGGTAGAAATGTTAACCCTGCGGTGATAGATGCTCCGCAGAGAGGGCAGTGGAGTCCTGGTCCTGTGGTGTGAAATAATAACTCCTGCTCCATGTAGTACATTGATATTTTATACTTAGGTGGCCCCTTGTTCTTAGTATGAAGGGATTGGGTGGTGAGTGTATTCATCTGTCTGTGGAGACTTATCAGGCATAAACTCAGTGTTCCCCCGACCATAGAGATTAGTAGGTGGGGCTACCCATTAGAGCTGGGCAATATATCGTTAACATATCGATATAGTGATATGAGACTAGATATCGTCTTAGATTTTGGATGTCGTTATATCGTAATATGACATAAGTGTTGTCTTTTCCTGGTTTTAAAGGCTGCATTACAGTAAAGTGATGTCATTTTCTCAACTTACCAGACTGTTGTAACCGTTCAATTATTTTCCTTTACCCACTTAATTATTAGATCCACATTACTGATGATTATTTATCAAAAATCTCATTGTGTAAACATTTTGTGAAGGCACCAATAGTCAACACAACAATATCGTTGCGGTATCGATATCGAGGTATTTGGTCCAAAATATCGTGAGGTTTGATTTTCTCCATAGCACTACTACCCATTCAACTAAACTAACTAATCACCATCAACAGCAGCAGCATTATTTCTTCCCCTTATTATTTCTTCCTGTTCCAACATTTCAGCTACAGTAACTCACAGTAGCACTTATTGTGCAGAATAAAAAACATACATACATACTAGATCATCAACTAATACTATCCAGTAGTATAACAAATGATAGGGGAAACTTTGAGTTACCCAACAGGGAAGTCGGTCAGAGTGAGACACATGTTCTTTGTAATACTGAACTGGAGTAACAACAGGTTATGACTCTTTTTCTTTCTTCTACGAGCCTAAAATGTTGAAGGATGCTTATATGTGTGTGTTTAGGTGGAATCAGCTGGATATAGCTATAGTGGCGCTGTCCATCATGGGCATCACCCTGGAGGAGCTGAAGATGAACGCAGCACTGCCCATAAATCCTACCATCATCAGAATCATGAGAGTACTCAGAATAGCACGAGGTAGAAACACACACACACACACACACACACACACACACAAGTCATCCCTACAGACAGACACTCATCATAAACATTTTTGATGTTGTGAAGCCCTTTTATCAACACATGTTTTTATTGTATGTTCTTGTAAATTCAGCATTAAATGTAGTATGTCACAGATGCCTCCTGGCTTCTACAGATGAATGCAGTTCAAATCTGAGTGCCTTCCTGCTGTACTAGTATCGTGCCATGACATTTAAAATTCTGCAGCAAATGCTCCAGCAGCAACAACCAGCTGTTAAAGTATGCTGTGTCTCTCTGCAGTGCTAAAACTTCTGAAGATGGCCACAGGGATGCGATCTCTGCTGGATACGGTCATGCAAGCGCTGCCACAGGTAAACACTGACTCTGTGGGGGTTTCTAACACAAAAAAGTGCTTTGGTTGTTTTTTTTTTATGAGTATAGGGTAAATATGAAGGTGTCGTTTGGAATAGAGAGCTCTCTGAAAGATTTATGCTTGCCGATGAATATTTAACTAACTCAGTCATATCTGTCCACCTTAGAAAATGTCTATTCTGACCCTAACATGTGCATTCCCTCTCCTACCTCACTACAGCTGAACTGTGCACTCCATTAGGTTTTATTATTAAATATACATGATAATGAATGCCAAACACATCGCATGGATCACATAGCTTTTCTTTCCATGATACAAACTCGGAATGAAGTACCATTGAGCAGTGTCTGATTGGCTCCAATTTGTTAAGTCACTATAAAAGTAGATGGTTCAGCAGACTACATGAGGGGTTCAGAGAAACCAGTTTAATGAATGATTCAAAGAGATGGTCACTTCATACAGCATTTTTGCATGCATTAGACCTTGATCGTTGAGCTGTGCTGTCATTTTTGGAAAAAAAAACAACTTTTGGAGTCCAACTGTACAGCCAACTTCCTCCCTGATGTAACTCGGTGTGCTTTTTTCTGTCAACACACTCTTTTTTAAGGATGTCCCCAGATGTCGTGGGAGTATCTCAGGTCTTTCTCTTCTGCTGCTTGGCACAGTTCTTAGAGGCAAAGAGAGCTGCACCACAGATTATGATGTGTATGCAGTGACGGGCTCCATTGTTTGGCTATTTTCTTAATGTCAAGTGTGCAGATATGACCATCAGGGCACAGAGTGCACAAGAACAGATTTTTAAGCTAGTGGATAAAAGACAACAAGCTGGAAACTTTGTGAAACTATGATGCAGATATAGTCAAATGAAGTGCGTAAAGTTCTGATCAATGATGACTTGTTTTTTATAGCACTCCAAGTTCACCACCAGATTTCTTAGTGTATTGAATAGAAGGCTGCTGTCAATAACTCAGCTCAGAGATTTGATAGAAAAAGCTTTCCATGATTTCTTACTGGCAAAAACACAGAACACATGTCTGTATGTTAATTTTAAGATTTTTAGAGTATGTTTACGATGTTGTACTTGTACGGGCAGTTTATCAGTGTAGTCATCCTGTGTGGACAATATAACTGAATTCAGGTAGCATATAAATGCAGGTTTTCAGTAAAAAATAAATAAATAAAAGGAAAAGGGTTGGTAGCCCTGTTTTCTCCACCTTACTGTTGTGAAGCACAAAGGCTTTGAATGCACCTGCCAGCCAGCACATAATTGCCTCACAGCCCTCAGTGTGAGAAATGTACCATCACAAGTTTGAATAGGAGCAATGTCAATGAGTCGGTGAAATGTCAGTGTGCAATCTAACGTGTGCCAGCCTGGTATTTATAGTATATCTCAAACAGCAAGAAGTGGACTTTGGTCCAAGACATTATCTGCAACTGTTATTTCCATTCATAATGCATGGTTAGATTACAGTCAAATGGAATACAATGAAATAAATCCTAACGTCTTATATTATTTGCAGCTTTGAACAAGCAGTATTACACTAGCGTTTGGTGTGTAGAGGGGGATCTAACATGCATATTGCTTCCAGGTGGGAAATCTCGGTCTCCTCTTCATGCTGCTCTTCTTCATCTACGCTGCGCTGGGAGTGGAGCTCTTTGGCAGACTGGGTCAGTCACACTACTGGCAAATAACACATACACACATACACCACAGTCTCCAAGCTTCAGCAGAAAAGATTTTTGAATCCACTCATTACTACCACAGTCACGACTTAGAGCAAATTTCCCCGCCTGAAGTGTCTCTGTTGAATCCTCCCTCTCTACCCCCATCTGTCTCTCCGTCTCTCTTTCTCTCCCCCACTCTCACATGAAAGACCCGTTCCTAACAAATGAAGTTCACATTTGCATGATCATGTTTATTTGCATATTGCTTCCTCAATAGGCCAGCTCCATCCAGTTCATTTTCTCTGAGAGCACAACAATGTGTAAGGGAAGTGGAATAGCAGAAAAGGCCTTTTGGGAGGACAAAATAAAAAACAACCACTTGGTAATGAGAGGTTGCTCTCTGTGAAATTGTATTTTGCTTCCGCTCGACACTGGCAAAACGAAAAGTATGTCTGTTTTTTGTAAAGTAAAAACCCCTCTCCATTTTTTGCTATGATTTTCACTTTTGTCAAGCTGCTGACAAAAGCTTTTGGATGTGCCGAATGCCTTTTCTGTCTGTGCCTCACTTTAAATCCTGTTTAAGGGCTTACAAAGCTGAGGGAGTGAATTATATTTTGGTACTGTACAGGATTGTACAGCAGTTTGGTGGAGAATATTCAAGCTTGGTCAGGATCGGGAAACTATTACTTTACATCGTACCTACAACACCATGTTGTGTTTTTGCCAACTCACCACATATTGAGCATTTCTTCTCTGGCTCCTCAGAGGATTCTGGGAATTCACACCGATGAATTCTTGAATTTTACAATAAAAAACATTGAAAACACAGTTCTTTTCTCCTTTAATGCAGTACGTCCGTCCTTCCGTCCGTCCTATTCTCGCAAATGCGATATCTCAGGAACACCTTAAGGGAATCTCTTCAAATTTTGCACAAATGTCCAAATAGAGTCAAGAATTAACTGATTAGAATTTGGTACATTTTTGTCCATAACTCAAGAGGTCCTATGCTAATTATGACACCATTTCTCGCGAATTTAGTATGATGAAGTGACGATATTTTATATCCAAAAGGTCAACGCTTAACTTCAATGTGACATCATAGTGCTCTCCAAAAACATCTTTTCTGGTATTTATTCAATGTCATCAATAAAAAGAAATTGGTGCGAATAATCTTGGGTGCCTTGAAACTGTGTGGATTGTATAGATCTTCTGTGCTGCCAGGTTGAAGATGTGTGTGAACCATTCACTTTTCGCCAAAAAAGACCCAGCTTAATACCCTTTAAAGTCTTCACTACATATATTTTATGAGTCTGGACAGACATGGGTATAAATTGCAACCTGACTGGTTGGCGGAGGCATACAACCGAAAGGTGGTCATTTTAGTTATATTTTCCAGCGTTTCTCAATAACACTTTTTTCATCAGAGGGCTGTGATTACATGTAAGCTGACAGTGAATACAAAGCAAGAAAATATAAAGTAGTAAAGCCCTCCACCCAAGGGTTAGTATGCATACACGCGTCAGTATTATGGTAACATTTTATCCTGCTTCTGCTCCACACAGTGTTGTGAATTAACTGGCCACCAATAACTGGCATAATTGGCTCATGAAATCTTTCTCCCCTCAGACAGGAGCAAAGACATTGTAAGATCTACAATTTCTTTGGGAGTCCTAAGACATGGGTGATACTGTATGTCGGCACTGAGGGAGTGTAAACTCTGTGACTGTGGTGTCTGCAGAAGGCTGGACAGATAAGAGAAGGTCATAGGCAAGGGAAATATGAAAGGGGATGGAATGAGGGTTTGAATGTTAATGCTCACAGCTTTGGATTGAAGCTTCGGTGCCGATAGTTATTTTGAGCATAGCTGGTATTGAATAGATTTGAATCAGAATCTAAATCAAATTACTGATCTCTTGAAAGAGAATGTCCTCTTGCCACTGGGCCGTGACTCAGACTTAGGGAGAATAATATAATAATAATAACTTTTATTTGTATAGCACCTTTAAAAATAACAGCTGTCAATGTGCTTTAAAGGTCCCATGGCATTAAAATTTCACTTTATCAGGTTTTTTAACATTAATATGAGTTCCCCCAGCCTGCCTATGGTCCCCCAGTGGCTAGAAATGGTGATAGGTGTAAACCGAGCCCTGGGTATCCTGCTCTGCCTTTGAGAAAATGAAAGCTCAGATGGGCCAATCTGGAATCTTCTCCTTATGAGGTCATAAGGTCATAAGGAGCAAGATTACCTCCCCTTTCTCTGCTTTGCCCGCCCAGAAAATTTGGCCCACCCATGAGAGAGAGAGAGACATCATGGCTTGCAAACAAGCAAAGTGGCAGTTGGTCAAGGCCACACACCGACCCTCGACCTTGCCCCCCCTCTCTCCTCCTCAATAGCATTTAAAGCTACAGACACAGAAATGGCCCATACTAAGGAAAGCTCATTGTGGGACTGGCTCTAGTGGCTGTAATTCTGCACCAAGGCTGAATTTCGGGAAAGAGACTTCAGATACAGTATTAGGGGACCACTAAGGTCTATATAAAAGAGACTTCAGATACAGTATTAGGGGAACACTGAGGCCTATATAAAAGCATCCAAAAAGCAGCATGCCATAGGACCTTTAACAGAAAGAACAAAACACTAATATACACAGCACATCAGTACACATAGCTATACATACACAACAAAAAGAAGTTATTACTGCCTACTGGGGGGGACAGTTGATAACACAGAGCTAAGTTTTCAGCTTTACATTCAAATACTTATTGATACTTGTTTTATTTTGTGTCATCTAGTTTATCAAAAATCTGTCCCCTGTGGCCTTTTTAAATGATAGTATTATTGTTTTGTCTCTTTGTGTATTTCAGTGTTGCATGAAAAGAGCCTCATAAGTAAAGTTTTATTCCATTTATTACAATGAAAAGTTGTCGTATTTAGTTCCTCTGAGCTACAAACCTCTCACTTTTCTCATGGTGGTTGATCCTTAGAATAAGACACAAGGTACACAATACTCTAAGGACTGTCTCGTGTCTCTCCAACCTCCTGCTAATGTGACCTGGCGATGGAAGATATCTTCCAGTGGCTGTTTTGATTCCGTAAACAGGCTCCTGAGGGCCTTTCTGGCAAATTGACCCTGAGACTGACGGAGACTGTTCTCCTCTCGTTTGTCATGTCCACAGGGACACACTGCTTAGCAGCTGTTTGTGTGTTCAGTGTACACTGCTGACTTACAGTACACTGGTACACTGGCACTTATGTGATCATTTATGCTCACTTTTATTCCAGTTAGTTTTGCTTTTTTTTAACCACCATGTCAAAGGTGTGGCGTAATTACAGTCTGTCGATGTTTGTGTGTTGAATAGTGTGCAATGACAACAACCCATGTGAGGGTCTGAGTCGTCATGCAACGTTCGAGAACTTTGGGATGGCCTTCCTCACACTGTTTCGAGTGTCCACTGGAGACAACTGGAATGGGATAATGAAAGTATGAACACACATACACACACACACACACACAAATAATGACTAGATTATCCCATAACCACAGAGAGAGCAATGACCTCCAAAACCAATTATGAATAATAAAGTGGCTTAGAGCCGAGCAAAGTCAACACTTTCACATCTTGAGTTAAATATCTCAAAAAATATCTTTCATATGCAGCCCACTGATATCAGCAAAATTAATATTGAGAAAAAGCTTTTTCTTGTATAGCCATTTGTGTGAAATATCAAAAATCTAAATCTAATCTAAAATAATTTTGTATGACCTAATGTTGACTTTCTGTACATGTATATCTTTGAGGGATTGAATGTTTTTCAGAGTAGGTGTCAAACCGTAATGTAAAGTGGAAATTGATACAATACAATTGCAAATTGAGATTGTTCAAGTTTAAATTACAAATTTCTACATTCATATTTAATTCATAATTAAATTTTTAGATACAAGCACCTCATGGAACTGCTTTGTCATCACTCACTTTCATTTAGCAAGCTGCAGATTCCCCGAAAGGGAGAGCTGTTCAGGTTTCCACCTGCAGATGTAGATACTGTATGTGGGTAAAGAAAGCAACAGCAGCTAGAATTTCATCACCAATCTGCTGACGTACATTCTTTACCAATGTCCTTGTTTCTCCTTAAAGTCTTCAATATTTCTAATTTTCTGAAGTTCTAAATGAGGCTCCATATATAATCCACAGTTAGGATTTCAAAGCTTTGTGATATAGCCTCTGGTGTATTGGACAGACAGTTGTTCAATTGTGTGTATTCAAATCTCTTTCACTTTTCACTTTCCCTCTTTCTTTCGGGAATCTTTCTCTGTCTTTTAAGGACACATTAAGGGAGTGTCATCCAGAGGACCGCCACTGTCTCTCCTACCTGCCTTTGGTCTCTCCAATTTACTTTGTCACCTTTGTGCTAATGGCCCAGTTTGTGCTGGTCAATGTGGTGGTGGCTGTTTTGATGAAACATCTCGAGGAAAGCAATAAGGTACAGTAACTAGACAGGCTAAGGTCAAGAAATTCAGACATATATAGACCCGGCTAGTATACTGTATGTGTGAACAGAGACGAGAGACGAGTACATTTGATGACAGTCATGTTGATGGATATCAACATTTAACCCTTGTGTTGTCTTCCCGTTTCCACATTTTTTTCAACGTTTTTGATGCCTTTTTTTCAAAGTTTGTTTTTGCTTTTTCCAACGTTTTAAATTGTTACATTTTTCTTCTACACATTTTCAGCGCTTATTTCTACGTCCCATATTTTCTGATATAAAACTAAAATTGAAAACGGGTCAATGTGACCCGAAGTCAACACAAAGGTTAAAATGTAGTGATCAAGTAAAACACCACCTACTTTTGCAGGAAGCTAAAGAGGACGCAGAGATGGATGCAGAGATTGCCTTGGAAATGGCTATGGAGAACCAACGCAAATTAAGCACAACCTCCGACAGCAGTTCAGTGGGAGGAACCTATGTCGGGCCATGTCCACATTCACCTGGACAGGTGGTAAGGACTTTACTTTTCTCTTTAGTCAAACAGGGAAACTTAACTAACCCTGAAACAGCAAGGTTAATTACGGGCATAACGGAAGACAGAAGCATTGGCCGCATGTAATGCTTGTTTCTGGATATGACCTTTCATTCATTTCCTTCACTGTAAAGCAGAATGTGTTGCAATAGGCAGTATTACTGCGCAAAGACACAGTCAGTGCTAGACTCTGTGATCTCTGTCTCCCCCCGTAGGAGGAAGAGGTGCAGTGCGGTGACCAGGATCTGCTGTCGTCAAGGAAGATGTCTGTTTCCAGGATGCACTCTCTGCCTAACGACAGCTACATGTTCCGACCTGTGCGGCCCGCGAGCGCCCCCAACCCTCTGGAGGAGGTAGAGCTTAGTCCCCAGCACCAGCTTTCAGGTAACTTATCCGTTCAGGATTTCAAAATTAGACATGAAATCAGCATGGAGGTTTGGTGCTCTATTTTTTCTTTGTATTAGACAGCCACTGGTATTGTTCTAACAGACACAGATGCTAATCCCATTCACTAAACGTGGACTAAGATTGTTCCATGATGCATGCATGTTTCGTGCACCAAACGGAAATCAGTGCTTACAAATATGTTATTTTAAATAATACAGAAGTACTTTATAATGTGGTAATATTTCTTCTTTTTTCTTGCTCTTTTTTTTTTGCTCTCTTTTTTTCCATAAGTGTTTCCAGAAGATGTATGTTTTGCAAAATAGTGGTGTGTTGTTTGGCATGACACGCAAATGAAAGAAACTACAGCCCCAACTGTCTAATGCTATGATTTAATTTGAATGAAGGACTGAAGTTTCAAGTTAGTATGGTTTGTATAGAGTCCTCAAGTCATGTGAGACAAATGTGTAGCGGTTTCCAGTGCTTTTAAAGCCCCACTCCAGAATGTTTTGAGCAATTTTTGAGCACTGCCAAAACAGATTTCCCAGGGGATATGGAAAACAGCTGGCAGTTAACACACAATAACCAAGACATGATGCACAGATTGACAGATATGAAAATGGTTTTGCAAGTTGTCGGTCCACCGCAGCAAACCACAACTAATCATTCCCATGCAAGTCCACAAATTCCTCTTTAGGCTGCTAATTAGGATGCTAATTATTTGAATCAAGGGTTCAAAGCACACTTAGGTACAGTATACCATGCATAGTTTGACAATGACTACTTAGGGTCAAGCATCATGTAGTTGTTGAATGCTAACAACCTATATATTGTTCACCTTTGTTAAATATGACAAGGTTGTCAAATTTGTCTATCCAGTACAACAGATAAATGTACCCTTGTAGCTCAGATTTGGACAGAAACCTGAAAAGCTACAATGGGGTAGTTTGTCAACAAGAAAGTATGAGATTGGAATCTTTCTTGTATCCTTTAACACAATGGTAAATAACCTTGTCGCCGATTTAATTTGTTTAGATGTAGTTTTCACCTAAAATTACTTGGCTGCAACAGTGATGAGGAGTGGATACTTACACAATCAATCATGTTATGTCTGTAAACACAAGGCAAAACAAGGCACAAGACAAATTAGAAGTAGTATAACCTTGCTGAGGACACTACTTTAAGCACTGACAGGCACTGTTTTATCTACAGTCCGATTCTAATGGCATGTTGTGGCCAGGCTGTGGACAGGCCCAGCTCTGTCCCAAGGTACTGACTGTAGTGGATGAGCTGATACAATGTGAATCCCTGCAACCTTCACACAGGCTCATCTGCTCAGCTGTGGAATGGCTGAATACTCAACGAGAATGACGGTTAACTTGATGGCCAAGCTGCAAAGTCACAAAACTATATACATTAAAAAAAAAAAATAAATAAACGTAAAAATGTAATCATCACAACTATTGTTTGCTTTTTAAGATGATCTATTAGTATCTGGTAGATTTGTAATGAAGTGGATTTACAGCTTGGCCTGAAAGAACCAAGTGAAGATCTAACTCTGACATTGCTGTAATGTTTGTAACCTGTTTTACTGTGATTACATCTGAACTCACAGGTGTACTGGACCTGTGTGTTCAGAATGCCTAAGACCCTGGTTACACTGTCTCACAGCAGTTGGTGATCACAGATTGAATTTATGATCTCTTTGCAATCACACTTGTATTTAGAGACTACCATAACTACTAGTCACATGGAGCTGTTAATGTAACCAGGTTCTAATGCAGAACATCACATCCGACTTATAAGACTCTATCCCTAACGATCAGCTCAGCGCTGCTACTTCAGCCTACTGTATGCGCTGATGAATTTTCATTCAGAAAACACTTTATTTTGACAGCAGATTTGAAGCAATTGCAAAGTGATCAAAAAAATAAAATATGTATTGTTCTTCTCATTGCTCAAATCATAGACTGTATAAAGATGGACAGCTTGACAGCTCCCCAAATGTGAAGCCAAAACATCTCGTTGCTGAAGTATAGGTCATAAATCAGAAAATTGAACACTTGAACATACATTAGCATGATAAGAACTACTTTAAATGACAGAAACCATCTTTGACAAAAATGTATTTGACATGTACTGTTATTGGCCCATGACCCATGTTATCGATGGGACATGGGCCAAACTTAAAAAATAACAGTGCACGTCAAATACATTTTAACCAGAGATAAGGTAGTTCTTATCATGCTAATGCATGTTCAAGTATTCCATTTTCTTATTGGTTTTGGGTTTGGTTTTAATTAGTTAAAGCTATAAATACGGGGTGAAACGTCATTATTGACAGCTGTGATTAACTTGGGATTGGTAGGTCGGTGTGTGGGTATCACTTCCATACCGTGGCTCCACCGCCCAATCATTACTGCATATATTTTGGCGTCTGGCTCCGAAATTACTAGATGGCAGCATATGAACTGTGGATATTTTGGCTTAACTTTTGTAAAGTGGGAGAAAGTAGAGACGCGCCATCCATCTTTATAGTCTATGCCTCTATTTCAAATATTCTATCAAAATAAAGTGTTAGTGATATACTTTTATGATCATGGATCTATCTAATGTTAATTTTAAGCTGTCGCAGAGTAATGGGAAATGGTATGCGTGTATGCGTTTGTATATGCCCAAATATGCATGTGTTTTCTGCAACAATGCATGTGTTTGCATTGAAAGTGCGTACATGTGGTTGTATCGTGTGTATGATTCAAAGACTTTACATTTGTACCTTCAGGCTCAGTGACGTCGGTCCACTCCCAGCCATGTGAGAGCCTTGCACTGCTGCAAGTACCAGACGTTTCCCACGTTCACCCTCGGTCACCTCCCACCCTCGCCATGCCCCGCATCGCCCCGCCCACGCCCAGCTCCTCCCCACGGGCCCTGTGCAGACAGGTGAGAGACCCCATTTCAGCTGCCTACATACTTTGACAAACACGTTTACATATTACCCAGTCCCTCCAGAAAAACGCGATTATGCGATCGCATAATCAGCCGCATATTTATGCGGGGGCCGCATTTTTTCAAATACGGCGCACTTTCGGCACATTAATTGCCGATTTCCGCGCAAAATATTTTCGTTGCAAAAAAGTCACATATATCTTAGCAGAAAGTTGAAAAACGTTGTGTTTACTTCACACAAGAGCAGCCATTTTCCCCTGTTGCCATGGGAACGTAATGAGGTGACGTAATTACGCGACGTGAACATCATCGAAAAGCAGGGTGTTGGGGGAATCACTTTTTTTTCTCTTTTCATCAAACCGCAGTTTTTGCAAGTTCCCGCAATTTTTAAAAAAGCATAAAATTGCATAAATATCCCGCATATTCAATAAAAAAACAATAAAAAAAAAGTCCATTCAAATTAATTGATTCAAACGGCCGCGGTGTGTGTTTTTATGTTGCAGGTGGCCGTTAAAGTGGATTCTGTGGAGTCCCAGGGTTGTGAGCAACAGGAGAGGCCCAACCCTATCCATCTGCCTCCCCTCTCCCCTTCTCCCCTCTCTCCTCATACCTCCTCCCCATCTCCCCTGCCTCCTCCTCCTCCCTCCTCCCCCTTATCCCTCTATCTCCCACTCTGCTCCCCTTCAGCCTTCCCGCTCCCTCCTCCCTCTCCTTTGCATCCTCTGCTGTCCTCCCCCTCTCCACTACCTCCTCCGCCATCTTCCCCCTCACTTCTTCTCCCTCCACCTCGCTCCCCGCGCCTCCCCCTGCGCCCTCCCGGCCTACAGAGACCTAGACCGCCCTCTGCTGTCTCCCTCTGCGACCCGGCAGACGAGGAAGTGTATCACATCACCAGCTCAGCCGGCCGCAGGTGGGGGGATGAGGAGGGAGGAGGGCAGGAGAGCAGGGGGAAGGTCGGCCGCAGCCACTCCCTCTCCCCTTACACCATCCCGTATTCTCTCTACTCCTACTCCGCCGCCTCCCCTCCTCCTCCCCCGCTACCAACTTCCTCCTCGAGGAGCAAGCTCAGTCTGCTCGGGGCGGCGTTGATGGACTGCGACTCTAGAAAGGCTTTAAGTGTCGACAACCAGCCCGTCCTGGACAGGCCGTCATCACTGTCCGCCGGTTACCCCGACGACCAGCGGCGCCACTCTATCGAGGTCTGCCTCCCACAGGCTGTCCTCACCAGTGACGACCAACACTTTGCACGTGAGGCCCACAGGTCGGAAAAAGGTGGTCAGGCATTTCCTGTGAGGGTGCAGTCAGTCGGGGGCGGCCACAGAAAGAAGAAGATGAGTCCTCCTTGCATATCCATCCACCCGCCTTCAGAGAGGGAACTCCCGCAAATTGCCTCACCCCCAAAACTGGCCGACTGCAGCACGATGCTGAGACGCAGGACACCGTCCTACGACTTGACCCCGCACGCCCAGTCAAACACACAAGACGTCTCTGCGGATTCACAGACGCGCACGCAGATGCACTCCCCGAGGCACACGCCGCTCACACCTATCCACGTACTGCCGCAAGCACACTCGCCAACGCACACGCCGATACGCTCGCGGGCGTCTACTCCGACACACACTCATGCGTACACTCCGCCGCATGTATCCGCACCGACGCTCCCGCACATCCCGATCAGCCCGAACATCTTCATCCAGCCACATGCACCTCTTGTCCCGATGCCTTTCTCACAAGCGCACTCCCTCTCCCCTGCTGCGAGGCACTCCTCTCTCACAGGGGACTACATCCCCCTCCCCCAGTTCACCTTCGAAGAACCACAGTCCAGATACATGAGCGGCCTGTCGGCTGGTCTGTCAGACACCGATGCGGCCAGCTGTTCTTCCCCCTTCGACAACAGACTGGGAAGCGGTGCAGGATTCAGCGCAAAGAATCGGAGGACTGCCCAATGAACATCGGCCTTCAGGAAGTTAATTAATTGGTCCTAAATGTCTGAAATTGGAGTAGAGGGGCCTCGGCTGACCGCAGCAGAGATCGGTGCTGGGGAGAAAACGAGAGAAAGAAGTTTACTGGGAGAGAGGGATTGTTTTGTTTTGTTTTGTTTAGATGAATACTGAAAAGACATGAATTATTCTTTCCAGAGAGACGCTGGTACAGTTCCCGTCGTAGAATAATAGACAGTGGATCCCCTTTTCCCTAAACCCAGCTTAAAGGACAGCAGATCCACAGAGGCTGTACCAGTCAAACAGTACCCACTGTACATGGTGTGTTCAGGACTAATACTAATAACGCGCCAGGACTAAAGCCACCTAACTCCGTAGCCAAAGTTTTTTTTTTGACACACTGTCCCCACCCACGCGAGCCAATCAGGAAGCAGCGTCTGGCTGACAACCTCTGACCTTTACAGGAAGTGGTTTGTGAAATGCGAGCGTGGGGGGAATTGTGGGATATGCAACTTCAGGTTTTCTACAGAAGTTCTGCTTGCCCCTCCTCTGCTCCTGGATCACATTGATCAGAGCAGATGTGTGTGTGTGTGGTGGGGTGTGTGGTGTGTGTGTGTGTGTGTGTGTGTGTGTGTGTGTGTGTGTGTGTGTGTGTGTGTGTGTGAGAGAGAACGCGTGAGCGTGTCTGTGTTTTCTTGTGTGCGAGTATTGTCAAATCTGTTGTCATGGAAGTTTGCCATGTTATTCTTCCGTCTGCAACGACAGAGAGGGGAAGCAGGGCAGAGCTGTAGTGTATGTTTATTTGTGTATCTGTGCAGTGTAAATAAAGGAAAATACTGTATTTGGTGAGATTAAAAATAGCTCTATCCATATGCACATATTTTTATAGAGATCTGAAATGTTTTTTGCACACAAATTTAAATTTCAAGTTGCTTGTTTTTCCTCTGTTGTCCTCTTGTGAATGTATGTTTCTTTTCGAACCGGAGAGAGCAGCGAGGGAGATCGACCCTCCTCTCGACAGGCTAGCTGAGGTTCAGGAGTGGGATTTTATTTTTCTATTTTGAAAAAGAGAACAGGGGTGTGATGTGTTTCCGTAGCTTTGTCTCAGACTTCTATTGTATGTATTTGGCGTCTAAATAACGGTCTTCAGAAGCGGGCTCAGTGATGCAGGCCAAATTAATTTGAACATGTTAATCTACATTGACACCCCTGCACAGAGAACAGTTTACGATCTTGTGTAAATGTGTTGAGGCTAGTGGCTAAAATTGTGCGCTGTCCTTCACAAATTCAATTTTAATGTGGCTGTTATTCCAAAAAAGAATTCCTATAGTGAGTTAAAATATAAAACTACTGTGTTTCTTTTGTCCGGATAAATTATAAAAATGAACTTGCATGCAGCTAAATATCTCTGTGGGCTGCTGACTATGGGAACATATAAAATATGAAAGAAATCCAGTATTATCCTTGTGGGAAAACAATGCCATCTCTGAGCCCCCCTTCTATAGCTGGATCAGTTCTGACACCACTTAGTGTTTCTGTACATCTAAAGACAACCAAACTAACTAACTTACTAAATATGTGTAGCCAGAGTGCAATAATAATATATACTTGTGGAAAATATAGTAAAATCCACACATAAAACAACCACACTCTTGTGTTCGTACATACTGTAGAACTACTATATATGATATAAATCCATTTTTATATGATGATCGAGAGGATTTTTATCTCTAGTGTTCATGTTCCTATAGATACCCGCCCCCTGCCTGTGGCTGCGGTGGCGTGGGTGTGGCTGGATGCAGTGTTAGGTACTGTAGATTTCTCTAAAAGCTCCGGCCCACCCGCTGATAGTGTAATAACCCATTTGTCACCCCTCAATTTTATTTCCCCTACTAACCCACCACATTAGATTTGTTACCTACATATCAGTTATGTTAAAATTAACTTATTCACTGATGGACTCATGCAACTCCCAAGGTGTGAATGAGAAAAAATGACAAGCATTTTCCTGTCAGTGACTGAACGTTTCTTACCACGGCATACCTTTATTCCGACACAGCACAATATGTATTTATTCTATTTTGTTGCACAGTCTGGTTTGGCACAGGTACACAAGAAGCATGCTTGTTAGCTACTTAGGTACTACTGATTCTGCTTTTAAAGGCAGCTGGCTGGGACGGCGTCTTTATTTTTTTCTGATCAGCATGTAACATGCACAGTTTCTCAGTAATCTGAGTAAAAAAAGTGCATTCATGCTGCACCATGATCACCACAGGCCCAGTATTAATTTACTAAGATTGTATCCGTCCTGATAGCTGTTTCCAATCAAATTCAAATTGTTTGTCAATGATTAACTGGGTGACAAAGGGTCTCTGGAGGTCGGATTTTTTTTTTTTTAAAGTGTTAAACCAGTGCGGCAACAAGTAAAGATTTGAATTTTATTGGGTCATACTGTATATTTGTATGGGCATTACATTTAAAAAAAAGTGGACGGATCATTTTTATGTAATTTTTTTTCAGATACAAAATTTGCCTTATATACATCAAACTTAAACTAGCATGGAAAGTCTGTAAGAGTTTGCCGATACCTGCAGAAACCCTTCAGGGTGATTGAAGAAAAGAAGAAGGTCTAGATTATCACCAGTCAACACTCTCATCTTTAAATCTCCCAAGCAGTACGCATGTAGATGGGAAAATTTGTGAAATAAGCTTCAGTTTGCCACCTTTGACCTTTGTGTTCTACAGCGAACCCCCGTGATTGGTTGTCATCCTTGGATAGAGCCACGTTCAACAGTACAGTGCTGCTGATGTGAGTTCAGAAATAAATTGGATTAAGATTGCCATGTTGCAAGAAAAGATTTCAGAATGAAAAGCTGTTGGACAATGAAATCCCAATTTGAAAATGTTTCTACTGATGAATGCAGCTTGTTCATCTTTTGATAGCACTCTTCTTCCAGATTCTGAGATGTCCTCCCTCCTGTACATGGCGCAGTTGGTTGTCCCCTGTTTTAAAATCATTTGAATACAGTATGTGCTCGAACACACTGTTATTGTGCACCTGCTTTGTCGTGTTTTATGTCCTCTTTCTGCACATATTGTCAGCAATGGGAGGGTTTAAGTATTCTGAAGACAGCCTCTTTCTGTCTCACTCTTATTTGACTTAGTGCAGACGACCCCGATCTACAGCATATTGCCATATTAATCAATACACTTTGGTAGAGTGACTGCATAATTGTTCTTACGATTTACAGATCTTTGGATCTCAGTATTTAAATCCTGTTTTTGAGGAAACAGTTTTGACTATTGCATGTTCTGATTTAAGAAAAAAAAAATCTTTTGAATCATCTGGATGTTTTAGAGATTTTGATATTTGCATTTTCAGATGTTTCCATTTGTAGATTGACTACCTAATTGCACTGGGCTCTGATTAATTGGTATCTGATAAAATACTGATTAAATGACCCTATTCTTTATTGTCCAATGCAATAGTGGGTGGTTATTTACTGTATGAGGACAGAGCTCCTCTTTATACAGTTTTATAGAGAGACATGGGAACCTAGTTGGTTCTATTTTGTTGAGAACCAACGTTATTTAATGTTGAGGTGAACCTTTTTTCACTTTTCCTCCTGATACTCTAAACATGCTAGAACTCTGGTGATGGTGAAACTAATTATCTGATGTATATTTTATGTAGGAGTAGCCTAAGCCCTGATGGTCCGTATTGGACCGATTAGGATAGTGATAAGTTGTGTTTTCTGGGTTGGCACTGAGCTGGGCCGGCCTCGCACTGAAGCTGATCACGCTCATGACACGTGTGACGCCACGATACCAGACTCCACAAAGTTCAAACTGTGATAGAACTTGACTTTGGTGAATCAGAAGCCTTGTGTTTTCTTTCTTTCTTTTTTATAACCCTTCAGTGATTGCCCCAGGCACCCCGACCCCCGAACCCCCCCAAGCCTTACAAGGAGGGGAGGAGGTATGTTCTATCTGTCAGAGGAGAGCAAAGGTGTCTGCAATAACAAGCCCCCCCCCCATTATTTCCTGTGACAGAGGGAGAAGGGAGGTGACAGGGGAGGTGTTTAAAGGCTCGACACATACTCCGACTCCCTACATTGTATCATTGCTGATTATTGTGTGATGACCAACCGTTGTCCTGAAGGATGTTTCCCTGTCAATTAAAAAATACAAGATTTTTTAATTCCTGATACATGTCTGTTTTGATTTCTTGTGATGATGGTGTTCATTTCCCCATTAATAATTAATAACTACTGCGTGTACTAGAACCTGACCAATAAATACATAAAAATAAATCGTCCAGGGACGTATATCTGCCAATTTTAGCTTATTGCAGATATATTAGTATTGGTGTATAGTAGGCAATTCATTTTTGGCGTCGTCAGGCAAAAAAGTCCATAATAAAGATGAATGAGCATATTGTAATTCAAAGGGTCTGATAGAAAACTAGACTTTTGCACCTCCTCTTGGCTCTGTTTTAAGGCTTTAAATCAGGGATCTTCAACATTGGGTCTGGTCAATGCAGGGGGACCTCCATATTATTGTTATTATTTTTATTTTTTTCAAAAATTAAAAAGTCCTAAAATGAATCCAACATATTATTAGCAAATATAAATTCCCGCTCGGCCATTGTAGAATATTTCACTTCTTTACCTTGAAAAATTCCTGGGTTCCTTTTGCAGTATGTTTTGGGTCATTGTCCATCTGTACTGTGAAGTGCCGTCCAATCAGCTTTGTTGAATTTGGCTGAATATGAACAGACATAATGTTCCTATAGACTTCAGAATTCATGCGGCTGCTTCCATCTTCTGTCATATCATCAATAAATACTAGTGACCCAGTGCGACTGGAAGCCGTGCAAGCCCATGCCATTTAACTGCCTCCACCATGTTTTATAGATGATGTGTTGTGCTTTGAATCAAGCCTTCTCCATACTTTTCTCTTCCCATCATTCTGGTACAGGTTTATCTTAGTTTCATAAGTCCAAAGAATGCTGTTCCAGAACTGGGCTGGCTTTTTTAGATGTCTTCTGGTAAACTCTAATCTGGCTTTTCTATTCTTGAGGCATATGAATGTTTTTTACTTTGTGGTGAACCCTCTGTATTTGCTCTTGTGAAGTGTTCTCTTTATGGTAGACCTGGATAATGATACGCCTACTTCCTGGAGAGTCTACTTCACTTCACTAGATGTTGTGAAGGGGTTCTTCTTTACCATGGAAAGGATCCTGTGATCATCAACCACTGTTGTCTTCCATGGACGTCCGGGCCTTTTTGTATTGCTGAGCTCAGCGGTGCGTTCCTTTTTTCTCAGAATGTACCAAACTGTTGATTTTGCCACTCCTAATGTTTCTGCCATCTCTCTGATATATTTTTTTATTTTTCCGCAGCCTAAGGATGACCTGCTTTACTTGCATTGAGAGCTCCTTTGACCGCATGTTGTGGATTCACAGCAACAGCTTCCAAATGAAAATGTCACACCTGAAATCAACTCCAGACCTTTTATCTGCCTAATTGATGTTGAAATAATGAGGGAATAACCCATACCTGCTCATGAAACAGCTTTTAACTCAATTGTCCAATTACTTTAGGTCCCTTGAAATAAGGGGACTATGTATGAAAATGTCTGCAATTCCTAAACCCTTCCTCCAATTTTGATGTAAATCCCCTCAAAATAAAGCTGAAAGTCTGCACTACAGTTTAATCTCAATGATTTCATTTCGAGGGGTTGGCTTCTGAATGTTTGCTCAAAAGCTCCGAATCTTTAAGGTTTTTAAAATACCTTCAACTTTGTGTTATTTCCCATCGGTCTCTCTGACTGGACCAGTAATGGAAAAGGGGGGACCTTCCTCCACAGCGCTGCGGAGGAGGGTCTGGCTAGTCCACACAGCATTCCGGGATGGGAGAAAAACATGCTTTGGTTACCATAGTCCTCATAAATCGACCGGAGTTTAAAGGTGCAGTAAAAGTGCTAACTTTCTGTCATATTTGCCATCCCTATGTTCGAGTAGAACTACCAGAAGCTGGAAATTAAAAAACAATCTGGTTCCTCTGGCACCACCTACAGCCTGTAGTGCGATTTGCAAAAATCCACAGCTCCCTGTTCAGATGCACCAATCAGGGCCGGGGGGGGGGTCTAACTGTGTGTCAGTCACTGCTATTGCACATGCATTCATTCTCCCTTGTGGAGGGAGGGGCTGAGGAGACCGTTTTGGGCTTTAGCAGAAAGGGTGGAAGGGAATGAGAAGATGTCGATGTTAAAATTTTTGGCTAAGTCCTGGATCCTCGCAATCCTACCTACAGCACCTTTAAAATGCCAACACAAAGAAAGCGGAAGGTAACGGACATCTGGCCGAAATGAAAGACCTCCGACGGAATTTCCAGCGGCACCTGAACAATCCTGGAAGTGGAAGGTCGTGGATATAGACTACAATCTATAAGACCACAAATCTGGGGCTCAGGGGGTATGAGTGGTCATCTACCAATTGGATGGTTGGTGGTTTGATCCCTGGCCCTGCTGCCCCATGTCTGTGTCCTTGGGTAAGACACTTAACCCTGAATTGCTCCACTTGTTTGGATAAAGTGTCAGCTAAATTAAATGTAATGTAATGTAATACTACTATCTTAAGTATACACCAAGAATTAAAGTACAGATGTCTCAGCAGGATTTAGAACTTAGTAGGCTCGACTACTCTAAAGCTGTCTTTACAAGCCTTTCTAGACGCGGGACAATGCTGATAGAGTCCTGAAGACCAGGAAAGTGAATCTCATTACTCCAGTTCTCAGAATGCTACACTGACTTACTGTGTCAAAGAAATGATTTTAAAATACTACTGTTGGTTTATAAAGTACCCATCTACTGATCCAATCTGTTAGGAACCTTCCAGACCTCTCATATGTTCTGGGACAGGTCTGCTCACAGTCCCTAGAGTCAAAACTAAACATATATATGTAAATATTTCTTGAAGCTGCACTTTCATATGGCTCTTTGTAGTTTTGCTTATTTAAAGCTAATGTACTTGCACTTACTACTTGCCAGGGTTGAAAGCACTTAATTGGAAGTCGCTTTGGATAAAAGCATCAGCTAAATGACTGTATGTAAATGTAATGTAATACTGAACAAGACTTTTGACTTCTAAAAATTGCTCTCCCAAGTCTTGGCTTTCAGGGGAAGTAAGACTAAACACTGTAACTAACACAAATAAAAAACTATTTACATTTTGTCTGAAGTCCATTATGCTTTTATCAAAAAAGTTGTTTCTACAATACGACAAAACTAGTAAATGAGCAATGCAAAATCTAGTAAATGAGCAATACATATATATATATATATATATATATATATATATATATATATATATATATATATATTATAAATATATTACGGTATGATTTCTTTTTAGTCAACTTTGTGTGGGTGTCCTAATTTTTCCACATGACTGTATGTGCCAAAATTAGGACACCCATGCTAAAGTTGACTAAAATCATCATCTATTGAATCTTAATGCCTTAATTAAAAATAAATGAGGAAAAATCCAATCTTTAAGGGCACCAATTTTCTTTGTGAATGAATAATGTAACGTAAATAAATAAATAAATGTTCTTTCTTAAAATACAGGGGGCATAAGTAAGTACACCCCCTCATCTCTCAATGCAAATTAAACTAGCTATTAGGCTAACTGAAATAAAACCATGCCAATCTCTTTTTAGTCAACTTTAGCATGGGTGTCCTAATTTTTTCACATGACTGTATATCAATATTTTGGCTTGTTTGTTCCACTTTTAGTACATGAAGTAACACAGTCAGGTAGGTGGCAGCATCTACTAGAATACGGATGTCCTATGCTGTAAAACACCAAGAAGAAGAAGAAGAAAAAGGAAAGTCAAGAAGACTCCTCTGACACCTCCTCAGAAATCTCTGATTGGTCGACACACTCACACCACTGCACTCTGGGAAACAAGATGGCCATGGTTTACAGTAAATCAATACTTTTTTTAAACGAAAAGTTGAATAAATAACCGTTTTGGGGATTTATCGTTTTGCAATTATTGTGAAAAGACTGCAAAGACAATGCATTTCCAGTCTGGATTACAAAGCTTCTGGAAGGCCAGCAATCACACAGAATACTTCTTCTTCTCATGATAAACAAACTTCTCATCAAAGAAAAGTAAGTCTCTAGACCAGGGATCTTCAACAGGTGGTCCCATGGTCCCTAGGGGGTCCTCAGAGTCAGTGCAGGGGGGCCTCCAAATTATTTGTAATTTTTGAAAGTTTTTTCAAAAATTCAAGTCTTAACATGAATCCAACATATTATTAGCAAACATAAATCCCCACTGCTAACTGGCCTATAGGTAAGGTAGTCACTAAGGCCATCCACATACACAGCTCATCCTAAGGATTCACTGTGCTACATGTATGTTTTTTTTATAAAATCATACCAACAATTATTAGGCTATTTTAAAAGCTTAGTATTCTATGCAAAAAAAAGGTATGTATAATGGCTTTAGGCCACCCTACACCTAATTGTAGGCCCAGTTTAATATGCAACTTCATTTTATACTGTATATGTAGGGGGTCCCTGCTCCGTCTCTCTTTCAGTTAAGGGGTCCTTGGCTTAACTTTGACGAGTTCTGCTCTAGTCTATATGGATCTGGAGAAATTGAATATGACATAAAATGTGTAGTTTGCTGTCGTATATACGACATTGTTGCACTCCATTCATTTGTCTATTTTAGCTATTTTATTTTATCTTCCATTTAGTTTGCTTTACTCTTTAAATCCTATTTATGTGTCTTTTAAGTTGTATTTTTATTGCCTTGTGTTTCTTTTATATCTTTGCTTGATGCCTTTTTGTCTTATGTCTTGTTGTTAAAAGGTGTTACACAAATAAATTGCCTTGCCCATGTAGGGAAGTATTTCAACCACTAGGTGGCAATGTCTGATTGTTAAATAAGGAGTCTGAGAGTTTGTTGGAGAGTTGGTGAAAGCCCCATGAAGAATATACACTACATCATTTTACACCAATGAAGATTACAGTTTCACAGGTTTTTGTGTCTGTCTTTAATAATGTGAGAATATTTGCTAAAATCGGGTTTCTCTTTTTCTCCCTGTAGATTCTAGTATTATCGGATTACATGATCTTTCACCAAACCATCCAAATCAGTTTGGTATTTTTTTCATAAGGCCAATGAGATAATACATCCGAATAAAACAAAATTGGTTGGCCAGAGAGGATGTTCATCCCATCAGCTCACATGGTTATGCCTCACAACTTTGAATCCACTCCTACGTTAGCTTTATCCATTCAATGCACCACTGGATGGTGTTGCTGAACATGCTATGCACAGTAGGGAAATGTGGCTGTGCTGAATTGCTTTGTGTGCATGCCAGAGTGTACATGTCATTGAATGCATGTGTGTTTGTGGGTGAAGCAATGTCAGTTGTAACATGTTCATGTGAGAAGTAAAGGTCAAGATAACAGATTCTCAGTAAAATAAAAAGCCTCCTGCCCTTCCTCCTCTGACACAAGCCACACTGCCTGCTAATTGGTTTTCTTTTAAAATGCCAGTATTTATTTAAGCCTTTGTCAAGTTAATGGATTTACCGTTGCAAATTTAATTTTAATGTACCACCCATTTGTAATAAAAACAGATTTTTTATTCATTTCAGACAGTACTGCCTTTTGACGTGATAACAGGCATTCTGGGTTTGAATGCAGCTCTGCGTCCCCGTGATTGAAAATAGCCGCTCAAAGCTTCATTCAAAGACTGACTTTGGCTTCAATCATTAAATAACATCCCTCTTTTTTGGCTTATACTCTCTCTGAAGCGCTGTTTAAAAGGACAGCCTTGCAGATAGACTCAAACCCATCTCCATATGCCGCTGCACTTATCTGCTCTTCAAACAAGTCAGTCACCTGGTAACAGTCTGCTGTCAGCAAGCCAGGTTTTCCATCTTTATGGTGCCATGAAACATCCGCCATCAGCTTTTAATTGGATATCCACGTTTGGCTGTTCAGCAAAACACCCCACAGGATTGGTCATATCACTCTTCAAAAAGTTTTCTCCTTCAGCACCTGCTAAGAATCTGCTTGAAGCAGCTTTTGTCAGGTGGTGATATGACAGCTTTGTCAGTTGGGCAGCAGTTATAAAGTCACAAAAGAAACTTGGCATCCAGAAAGCAGCAGGGCACTGAAAAAAGCCTGGGTGTGAATCCCTGTTACAGTGAGCAACTGCACTGCTGTGTCCTTGAGCAAGACATTGAATGGCCAACAGCCCCAGGGGTGGTGCTGTGTAGCTGATGCTAACCTCTGACATCCCCTTAAAGGGGGGAAGGAAATAAGGATCAGTGAAAAATAACAAAATTCTATTGTGGGTTAAGGAGAAAGGGACATCTTATTTTCTGTCTTTTTTTTTGGCCAATAAGAGGCACCCAACATTTAAAAAATAGGACATTTCCCAACATTATGTTGTATGGAAGGTACTGCAGATGACATGCTATGTTTCATTTTTGATACTGAGGAACATTTAGAGTCATATCTACCTAGTACCACAAGTGCTTATTTGAAACTGAGTTTGGATATGAGTACCACAGAAATACATTTTCTGGACTTCTGGCATCTTGAATTACTGATCACAACTGTATCCCACACCCAAACAATCCTCACCCATCTTAGCTGAACAACAATAGGCCACTGAGGCCATTTTGTAAGACTCAGGCGGGAAGGTGCTTTAATTGAAGACTCAGAATCAGCTGAAGTGATGAATCGTTTAGGACGACAAGGTTACGGACACCAAACTGTTATGCAGGATCTGAAGCTTGAGAAAACAAGTACACTTTTCCTGAACAATCCTCTGAGACAAAACTAACCACCTACATCCAGGAGTCAAATTCAGTGAAACGACAAGTTAAAATACGCCACTGGGACAGTATTCATCAGTGATCCCTTATTGCTGAACATCTTCACTCAGCCCCAAGTGATCGGTTTCAGAAAGTCTAGCACATAAAAGGAGAAACCATTGAATAGCCACTTACCTGCTCAGAAAGACATTTTGCTCCCTCAGGAAATGAGAGTTGTAATCATTCATCACAGTCATCACAATTTTTTTTGTCCTTATGATTATGTTTCTACAGTCCATGTTTCACATCAACACAAATGAGACAGTGTTGCTGCACCACATGGACTATAAATATTGTTTATCCCATTGGTTAGCATGATCTGGTCCTTGTTTCATCTTTATGTGGGATACGTTTTAGTAGTCTCGCATTGCCAGACCTTCCTCCACAGCGCTGCGGAAGAGGGTCTGGCTAGTCCACACAGCATTCCAGGATGGGAAAAAACCGTGCTCTGGTTTTTGGCATTTCTTTAAACCAATCACCAATTGTCATGGGCGGTGCTAAGCGCAGCACGGAGACACGGTGCCGCAGCAAAACAGCCTCGGGAAGGAACTTGTTTTGGTGGAACGTGTACGTTCAAAAGTTGTTTTAGTCGTGCAACAGAAAACTCAGATTGGACAGATAGTCTAGCAAACTGTCTCTCCTGCAGAGATCTGAGGAGAAGTTAACCATAGTCCTCATAAATCGAGTTTCCCAACACAAAGAAAGCGTAAGGTAACGGACATCCGGCCGAATGAAGGACATCCGGCGGAATTTCCGGAGGCAACGGAGCAATACCCAAAGTGGAACATCTTGGATATAGACTAACGTTTTAGTATTTCATCATTTATTAGTATACCATTATGTAGGTTGTGTGTTTAGTTTAGAAGGTGGTGTTGTAAAATGCTAAAAACTGTCTACAGGAAGAGCATGGAGGGAAGCAGGACATGAGGAAGCTGTTCTCTGGGGATCCAGCGGTGTTGTGTACACTTTGGTTTGTGCTTTTGGTTGTTGTTATCAGTCCATGGGTTTGACCAGAAGTAGTCTAAGGAGTCTGATCGATTTAGGCTGGTCATGACACTCAGTACACGCAGTGTTGTATAAAGTACTAGAAAGCAATACTTGAGTAAAAGTACAAGTATCGTACTAGAAAAAGACTTTGGTAGAAGTGAAAGTTACCTTTTAGAATATTACTTAAGTAAAAGTCTTAAAGTATCTGATATATACTGTACTTAAGTATCAAAAGTAATTTTCTGATATTTAATGTACTTAAGTATTTGAAGTAAAAGTAAAAGTTTTTTTGTTTTTTTTAAAGCAAGCGGTTAGAACTTTTATTGTGAACTTTATTGTGGCTTTCTTATAGTAAAGCATAAAGCATATTCAGGGTTCCCATATCTTCTTAATCTCACTCAACAAACAGCAGATTTTTAGAGCTGACATCAATGTAGAGAAACATTTCTTGCAAATACGGCCACGGGTGTATGACATTATCTTCACCGCTACCCTGTTCACCGAGTTCACCGCTATCGTCGGGGTGGTCGTCTACAATAACGGGAGGTCCTCCAGTAGGTGCTCGTGCTTCCATGGCGGTTTCAGTTGTGCGTCCTCCAGCTCCTTTAGCGACAAACAAGCGCTGAAATAGAGCGCGGAGCATGCGTAATGCAATCTAGGAGCAGTGATTCGCCAAACCTCCCTTATTGCAGTCACACACATTTCTTCTAATTTTATTTTTTAGTAACGAGTAACGAAGATGCTTAGTGGAAATATAACGGAGTAAAAGTATAAATTTTATCTAGGAAATGTAGTGGAGTAAAAGTGAAAGTTGACATAAATTTAAATAGCGAAGTAAAGTACAGATACGTGAAATTTCTACTTAAGTACAGTAACAAAGTATTTGTACTCCGTTACATTACAACACTGAGTACACGTAACTGTCTGTGTCCTCTGGGGTAGAGAATAACTCATATATGTTGTGGCTGCTGTATCAGAGGGTAAAGTGTCATCTTCTTTTTGTACCAGTGAGATGACTAAGTTTTACTCGAAGACTTTGCCGAAGGCTACCTCCTCAACTTTTACTTCAAACTTTTGCTGGCATTCTAAATCAGCACCCACACCTTCCTCACCTTGGGTGATGGGGAATTTCCTATAACTCCATTGCTTCTCTTCTCTCTTCTAGTATAGCTGCTTGGTTACGGAACAGCGCCAACGCAGTGGAGGTGGCCACAGATGACACCTGCGAGACCAGTTGCGTTAAGTGGCCTTTATTGGTGGAAGACAAAGTCCCTGGTTTACCACCAGTGTGGCTATGGGATTGAGGCGGAGAGGTGAGTGGATGATCCTTGTGACGGCCATATACAACTAGGTAAGGTGGAACAAAAATAGATGTTTTCTGATGGTACATGGCACATGGCAGGTTTTTGTCACATAATGCTTAAACCACCGAAAACCACACTTTTTGCAGCAAGTAAATCCATTTTGAAAAAATAAAAAATAAATTAGGGCTTGGCTGCATGGAGAGACTCTATATTCAGAGTTCACCGAATAAACTATGCTGTGATGCAGGCAAAAGGTCAAGATTGGTGGTATTTTGTGATGCAACCAGTGGTGCAGTAACAATCAAGGATGAAGTCATGCTGCTTTAGGGAAGTGGCATAATTTCTGATCTTATCATATTATTCCATTGGTAGTTAATGAGGCATATAGGTGCTTAGTCTGGAAATGTTCAAAGAAAAGTGTGGGTGGATGCTGAATACCTGACATGTTGTCCTACTGAATTCAACACAAAATTAGAATAAGAACGGCTGTTTCACTCCAATGATTGCATTGCAATGAGATTCCAAATGAGCTGTGTGTTAGTGAAACAGAAGATGTTATTAGAACAAGAAAAGCTTTAGCATCTTGATCTATTCACTACACTACACGTTTTTTGCTGTCCTTCTCTCTTTTAACACTGACAATGGAAACACACATTCACACATATGTGTTTTTCCTAACTCCCCCACTCCCCAACTTTATTTATCTGCCTTCCTATGGAGTATTATTAAATATGTAATTTCTGTCACTCTCCTCTCTCTTTCCTCCCCTCTTGACCTTTCAACATAAAAGTGTCCGCTGATGTGCAGGGTGTGTGTGTGTGTGTGTGTGTGTGTGTGTGTGTGTGTGTGTGTGTGTGTGTGTGTGTGTGTGTGTGTGTGTGTGTGTGTGTGTGTGTTTGGGCGCGCTAGATACTGTAGCATCTGTTTCCCTGTCTGTCTGTTTCATGTATGTGGTTGAGTTACCCTCTCTCTTTTTTTTCTCTTTGTGTGTGTGTGTGTGTGTGTGTGTGTGTGTGTGTGTGTATGTGTGTTGCACCCCTTGCGGCCATTCTGTCTCCCAGACAGCTGTTTGGTGACCTGGTAACACCCCTCATCTCCCTCCCACAGCATTTCACACACACACACACACACACACACACACACACACACACACACACACACACACACACACACACACACACACACACACGGCTGCCCAGCATGTCTGCCACCACTGGTATCCCCAAGCTATCTCACACACACACACACACACACACACACACACACACACACACACACACACACACGATCACATGCAGACACCTTCAGTCACACCCACGTCTAGCTTTGTCCATTCATAGTTGGACTCAGAACAGTTTTTTTTACACAAACCTTCTGAATTGTTGATTTTTGATGATTAGGAATAGAACAGATTTTTCTTGATGATTATAAAGGAACGTTGCATGAGGACACGAGGGCCAACTGCCGTTCTGAGGCCCTGGGATTTGCAGGTCAACCCCGATAACTCTGGGTACAGCCCAAAGAAAACACACTGAAATGCAGACAGCTCAGGGAGTTTATATGTGCTTTCGGCAAAGGACATGGCTTGTATTTGACCGTTCAGCAACATCCAGTACTAGAAACTCCACCCTAAAGGCTGGGTTATAATAGAAAAGAACTGATTTGTGCGACAACATGTTGTCCAACCAGGGCAAAAGGCAAAAGTGTTCATAGCTGTCAGCTAATTTTTCCGACAGTCTCTCCTGGAAGTCCTTCATAGTGTTGCACTCTGTTGGTCACGTGCAAAGTGGCAGAAATAGTTGTGTAAAGAATGAAAAAGGCTAGAGAGCGATGTTCAAACCCTGGCTCTTTTCTCACCTCCGCACAGCTGGCCAATCACGACATGAAGTTGGCGTGAATGTCATTTTCATAAACTTAGCTACAGGGACTTTTTGAGGAACCAAAGGAATATGTCTTGGCTTTTCCAATTCCACTTTGACAAAAGAGGAACGATACAAAACCCTCATGCAGTATTGTCACACTTTAATCATGCTCAGAGCATGGTACACAAAACAAAGGTTAGTTTGAAATGTGCACACCCAAGACAAGCTGTTCACCTCCTTTACAGTATACCTTGGAGCTGTCCCATCTCTTGTATCCTGTTTTGGTTGACTTCCCTAACCTGACCGCTTCAGATGGACTAATCCATTACACAACACAGATGTTTAGGACATCTGTAATAAGGATTACGTGTGATAAAATTATGTGTGTATAATTTCCCTTACAAATAAAACTTGAGCGAGGCTCCTGAAATAGTTAATAATTAAGATAAATAGTTTATCCTTTTGCAGATAATTAGGGTTTCATGGGGTTTTGACAATCCATGTATGTTGGTTTTGTGGATTTCGGCAAAGCTTGTGACAATGTTACATCTGTAATCCTGAGGGACTTGCTGCAGGAATTATGAGAGCTGAATTAGCCTTATTAGCATTTAGTCGAATGCTTTCACGGAAGGATGTGCCAAGCCCCTATTGCTGTCTGTGATATTCATGATATACAAGAAGGTGCAGCCAAACTGTCTGGAAAGTGTGTGTCTGAAATTGTCATTCTGGCTTCAGTGGACCATGATCGCTGATTTGCAGAGGAGCAGTTTGCAGCAAAGTGTGACGCAGTCAGAGCAAGAAAGCCCCTTCACGTCAGGTACAAACAACAGACATGCACAAGGGTTTTATGGGTTGTTCTTCTTGACCTGCTGTCTATTAGCCTCGTGAGACCGTCCTGATCTCGCGAGCTCCAGTTTTCCACTCGCAGATAAGTCTGGCATCTTGAAATAGAGAAAATTTGGAGCCGTTCGCCAAACAACCGACCAAACAGCGTTGGTTTTGAGGCGGGTTTAGGTGTGACGCGGCGAGAAGCAACTGTTCAGTCTAAACAACATGGCAGCTTCCACGGATGAGATGAGCGTAGCTATCGCGCATGTTTTATCCGAATTAGAAAGTAGTCCTTCATTGAAAGAAGAGCAAAAAAACGGCACTGGAGGCTTTTCTCGGAGGAAAAGATGTTTTTGCTCTTCTCCCGACTGATTTCGACAAGAGTTTGATCTGATTGGTTGATTTGGCCCGTCTATCACCAACATAGGTGGTGATAGACAGATGGTTTATCCAGCTAACCAGTATTTTCGCCCCTTCCCAAAAGTTCTCCAACAGAAAGTTCCCAGATGGATATGCCGAGCAAATGCGAAGCAATCCATCTGGTGGAGTCAGGTTAGCTGTCTATGCAACCCTGACCTGGATTAGCAACTTTAACATAGATGCAAAAATGAGCATGTGGTACACTGATTGTATCAAACCATCTGTGGTTTAAATATTGTATTTCTGACAAATAAACTGTCAGGATCCGTCTGTGACTGACACTCCTGTGGCCTTTTTGTGTATTTTGTTGTGATTTTTGCTTGTTGCTGTGTTCCCTGTGTTCTGTGGTTACCTGTCTGTCATCTGTCTTTGTCTCCGCCCATCCCCTTATATGGTCTGCACTTCCTCTCTTGTTAGTTTCCCTCCAGTTCTGTTCTCACCTGTTCCCAATTGTCTCGTTAGTTTCCCTCCGTTTCTACTCTCACCTGTTGCTCGTTACTGTCTTGTCCAATCCCCTGTCTTTCTGTTTATTGGTCTGTGTATTTCTACACCCCTGTGTTCCTTTGTCTCTTGTCGGTTCGTCTCTCTGTTTGTCCTGTGAGAGTCCTGTTCGTTTGTAGTTGTGAGTTTGTGGTTGTTGAGTCAAAATAAAGTGTGTTTGTTCTGCACTTCTACCTGGAAGAGTGTTGCATTTGGGTCCACCTGCTGAAATCGTGACATAAACAACCTTTTGTTCTCTGTAATACTGTTACACTTGCTTGGGTCGCTTACTACTGTACCTATCACTCTACCTGTTACCTCGCAATAGAAAGGCCATTAACATTATCTTTAAAGCTACATTGTGTAAGAATTTCTCCCATCTAGCGGTGAAATTGTATATGACAACCAACAGAATATTACTTTCTAGCCCTTCCTCCTACGGTGGCCGAACCCGAAATTAGCTCTCTCCATCGTTTACACGCAGCTGTTCTAGCCACTCCAATATTAACTTTGGTCTTGTTGCGTTGCCTGTTGTGTTGTCATTTTACTTTAATTTATCTTTTTCGCTTCCCTGGCGAGTAATCTCCCCCTGGCATTCGTCACGGTGCCAATAGGTGTAAGAGGGCGAAATGCGGAGGTATGTCCCTCTTTGGCTAATGGATTTTAAAGATGAGGGGGACCAACAGAGTCTACATTCTGTATACCCTCCAGCTTACTGACTAATAAGTCAAAATTACAAACAGGTCACTGGTCAAATGTAGGCTATTGCATCTCTAGATATGTGTCAAATCAATACTGAAAGATTTTCTGAGCAGGCGGACTGCAATGGACTGTGGGAAGGTTGCACAATAGGCTACAAAGACGCTGTACAGTAGAAAATGTAAAGCCAAGAGACTATTATTATATTCCTATGAGGAGAGGGAATATATCTGTTATGTGAATATATGATGCGATGCTTTGTTGTTCTTGATTTTAGCTCACTGCAGCATTTCTAATCCCCCATTTTTATATGCCAAGTCAACACTACTGTATGACACTTCACTGGTATCACAGTAACATTCCCGTAGGCATATACTATAATGTGTTTGTGATACCCCAATAATGAGCTCATAGTAACCTGGCTAAGCCTTATGGCATTTCTAATGTCACAATGGCATTCTGTGACATTTGTATCACGTCCTTGCTACTTTCAGGTTTGCTGTGGACTTTGTTGGCCTGTCACTGTAGGATTACTTCAGTTCTTTTTTTGTACAGTAATAGCATAGATATATAGTACATACATACACACACACACACACACACACACTGAAAAAGAGCCAGTGACCAGTACCCAAACACATGCACACACACTCGCATGCACCCACACGCTGCCTTCTTTTCTCTAATCGTTTGATAGGCGTTTGCTCAGTCAGGTGTGAATTGTGACTATATACCCATTTGTGAAGCCTGTATTACTGCATGTCACACCCCCTCCCTCTGTCTCTCATCTCCTGTCTCTGGCTTTTTCTGGTGCTCTGTGCTCCTCTCTTGAGAGAGAGAGAGAGAGAGAGAGAGAGAGAGAGAGAGAGAGATTGTGCAGGGATAGATGTGGAAATTTACATGACTGCTTTCAAGACATGGAGAGATAGAAATCCACTTCTGCTGAGCCTGCCAAGATGCTAAATGCAGTATAGATAGGTGGATAGATAGATAGATAGATAGATAGATAGATAGATAGATAGATAGATAGATAGATAGATAGATGTGTCATATATTTTCTGATGAGGAAGTTGAGTGGAAGCGGCATCTGACATTTGGCCTGACATTTCATGAAACCCTTACCATCTTACATACAGTATAGGCTATAGGTGGGGCCCTAAGCTCATCTTTCTAATTAACTTGTGTGATTTAATGCTATCAATGTCCATGCATTCCCACTTACTGTACCTTAAAGAGGAACTCCAATTTTACATATAAGGACAGTTCACTCTATGGGGGTGGAAAGTTTGACATGTAACCTAGCTGTTGCCCACAGTAGCCTACATTTGGAGGGTCCAACTAAAAATGCCTATTGGTTGCAAAGGATCCAGCATTTTTACAGGGACTAAGGCTCCGGATTTGTCGTCCTTTGCCTACTAAATCGCCGGAGAAAACCATAAAGCAGAATTATTCCGAGTTCTGTGATTTGACCATGATGGTAGCATTATGGCGGATTGTAGTGAGTATTCGGAGCAGGAATCAAAACTTTGTATCCTCTGTTTCCAGGTCGGAAGCAGTACAAGTTAACCCGTTACGCAACCTGCTCAACAGTAAGGTTACTTTGCTAACTAAACATGTGACTAATGAACGAAACGTTCTGTAGGCAACAACGCAGAAAACTGTGGCGGAGGGTCGCACGTAGCCCACATGTCCTCTTACATTTTACATTTTAACAATGAAGATTTCACGGCATAGTGAAACATGAAATCCATTTGTTTCCAACAATTCCTGTTTATTTATTTTTTAATTAGGCCTAGCTCAACATAACACTGTTGCACTGGTTCTATGTATATTGGTCTTCATGCATTCACATGCAGAAGTTGTTTCTCTCTCTCTCTCTCTCTCTCTCTCCCTCTCCCTCTCCCTCTCCCTCTGTGTGTGTGTGTGTGTGTGTGTGTGTGTGTGTGTGGCTAGGCTACATTTAAACTCATCAGGCTGACGAAGTTCGGAGCAGTTGACTTTCATCAGCCATTTATTAATAGTGTATCTTTCTTTTTTTTTTTTTGCACCACTGGTTATGGCCTACTTTTATATCCACATACTGTATGTGCTCCGAAGTTTTCCGGATGGATTGACTGTGTAGGTAATCGCAAAAGGCGTGAACGGAGGGAGACAGTTGTTGGCAAAGAGAGGGGTGTAGGCTGTTCTTGACCAAAATGAGATGTCTGATAGAGGAGGATAAAAACTGCTGTCTGAATCATTATCATTTGCGATTCATCCCAACTCTGCCTGTATCAGTCTCTCTCTGACTGAGCTACTCCCCGAAGGAGCTTTAGCGCAGAGGAAAGAGAGAGAGAGAGAGAGAGAGAGAGAGAGCGAGTGCGACAGACCGACGTCCGTCTATCTATCCAGCTGCCCCTGCCTCTGCAGAAGCACGCAGGCATACACATAGACAAAACGCGAAATCACACGCACGCGTGCGCATTCGGCACACGCGTACAAGCTCCCTCTCTCACACACACATAGGCTACACGTGCACGACGAGAGAGAGAGAGAGAGAGAGAGACTTTGGGAGCGGGTCCCATGCACGGTTTGCATGCTCCCGGATCTTCTACTGTAGTAGTCAACGTGCATGTGCGTCTATGTGTGCGTCCGGCGGCTGCTCACCTGCCTCTTCCTCTCCTCGCCCGGGACAGGAATAACGGGATACCGGGAGCTCTAAACACACGGAGGCAGGTTGAGCCCCCACAATGCGCGGGGCGAGCAGAGATTGCAGTGGAGAATCAGCGGTATAGGCGCACACACAATGAAGATTGGATTACAACAACAGTGATTTTATTCGCAGCTGCGTGCCCGCGAAGTACTAAAACAAGGGGATTTCATTCAGTTTTTTTTTTTGGACACGGTGGAAATAATTAATTGCCAGAGATTCCGTGATTTTTATTTATTTTTTCTTCTTGTGCAGTGTTTGTGAGTGTGATCCCATATCGCAGGCTGCATGGTTTCTCAGAGGAGAGAGGGGACTGTTGCAATGTCATCTCACATCACTATTTTGGAGCTCTGTGGAAGGGAGATGCTGTAAGTACTTGGTCGTGTCTGTTATTTCCCCCTGAATTCGGCTTGTGATGATCATGCACCGTCTCTGTCTCTCCAACACCCCCCCCCCCTTTCCTTGATCAGCGGGCGCCGTGCGGCTTTTGCCCACAGGCGTCCCTTATCCAAAGTGCGGCACCCACACCACGGAGAGCACAGCTTTCCTTAAAACACGACCAACTGGGATTTAAACGATGCGAGGCACGCAGTATGAGATGCCACCTGAGACAATTTAATGATCTTCTCTCAGCTCGTACGTCAAATGTTATAATTTCCTCATAATTCATAACGCTGGCGCAGTGATCGGAGCGCAGGCTGCTTCAAAGAGCATATCTTTATACATCATATCTCAGCCGGTCAAAATAAGCTGAACACATGTATCCGTTTACCATGAATTCCTGGACACCCATATAAACTGACAGTGAAATTCAAAGAAACGTTCATGCCTTTGGTACTTGGGCACATGCACCCAACACCCCCATGCAGTATAGCCAACAACCCGGTTTAGCTGCGAACCCGGTTTTACCTAAATAAGTGGAGTTTAACGCAGAGCCCACGTCACACAAAAACCGAAGGATGGCTGTGCTTTCTGGTGATTTTATCCAGAGGTTGGTTCACACAGTGCGGGGTTTTTTGGTCGCGCAGCCGGTTGGCACAACTTCCAGCTCTTCTCCATCCCATACCAGGACGAACAGTCCGCGTTAGATTAGGGAGATCGCTAACAACGCACCGCATGTTTTCTAAGTTATAATGGCATTATAGGATCAAACTCTTGCACAGGCCTCTGTGCCCTCCCGAAACGTGACAGAAAGGGATCACGGGCTTTGGTCTTTAAGATCAAATAAAAAAATCTTTCTATATGAGGAGCGTCTTGGCCAAGAGTGAAGGAGGCAGGCCAACGTTGTACCAGTAGGGGTCGCACTTGTATTGTGTTGGTCCCCATTGACCATAACGGGGAGATCCAAATGAATGTACATCTCTCCTACCCCTGTCCCCCTCTCCTGTTCTGTGGATCCAGTCACGTTGTTGAAGCGCAGTTTCAGAAAATCTCTCTCTCTCTCTCTCTCTCTCTCTCTCTCTCTGCAGCCCATGGAAGGACAATCCATATTTCTATGATAGCAAAACGAAATAATTAATTAACCCAATACCTCCCCACATGTAGATTGGGAGCTCTACTGCAACTGTAGACTTTATCCATTCTACCTTATAGTTTGCCTGCTTTTACTATTCAACAAGAGTGTTTGTGTGTGTGTGTGCTTGTATGCATTTAAGAAGTATTGTTGCATTCCTTCAGAGGGGTGGGAGAGGAGATGTAAATTGCCTTTTTCAGCTTTGCTGTCCTAGTTTTAGCTGGTGTATGTACTGTGAGAGCAAAGAGTCAAATTCCTTGTATGTGCCCAAACTTAGCCTACCTAGCCATCAAAGCTGATTCTGATATCTGCCCATTATACAACAGAAGAACAGGAAAAAAGGTGTAGAAAGAAGCAATGAGGAGATCAAATTGGAAGAGTGAGATTGTGTGTGTATGTGTGTGTGTGTGTGTGTGTGTGTGTGTGTGTGTGTGTGTGTGAGAGAGAGAGAGTGGTAGATGTGATTGCTTTTGAATACACCTTTATTTGCTTATAGATGAATACACTATGAACTTAGTTTTGAAGTTAGTCAGTCAGAGGATACTTCCTTTAAAAAGAAATGTAAAGGGTTAAAATCAGGTCACCATCAAGAACCGAACACATCGCGCTGGCGTGGTTCAAAGTCATCAGCATTGTAGCTCTGACTCTGGCCTTCAGAGACGATACTCCTTTCCTGTTGGGCAACACTGCAGTACTTTAGAAGCTCACTTTGTTGCCTGCTGCCACACAGCCAACAAATAACGTGTCAACCTACATCTAACCACCCTGGATGACGATATCTAATTTGTTTATTATTATAATCGTTCCTTTTTTCTTTGTCCACCATTTTCCTTTAAATATTTTGGGAAACATACACATACTTACGTGTCATGCCAGTCAAGCAAATTGAAATTCTGAAAGAGAGACAATGTTCAAACGTTGGCCTCCTGCATGCTAATGAAGCAGAAACTGACTGATGCAATTAGCACCCAAATAACTGAAAATAAACGAGCGATGAGACATACTGTAGCATCGAGTGTAATATTCCATTCGAGCAGGGAGGCATATGTGTGTGTAGTGGGCATCAGGTGCAGAGAGAGAGAGAGAGAGAGAGAGAGAGAGAGAGAGAGAGAGAGAGAGAGAGAGAGAGAGAGAGAGAGAGAGAGAGAGAGAGAGAGAGAGAGAGAGAGAGAGAGAGAGAGAGAGAGAGAGAGAGAGAGAGAGAGAGAGAGAGAGAGACTGTTCACACCCATTATATAAGAGAACTCTAGTGTTCTCATTTCTTACTTTGTCGATCTCACTATCTTTGTTTCTCTCTCTCTCTCTCTCACACACACACACACACACACACACACACAATAGGGAGCTAAAGAGGTATGTGCAGTGGGCAACATGTTGAAGCCTGAGTGGTAGCAGACGATTACTTCCACTGGGCTTCTCGTGGGTGCTCATGCACACGTCAGGGCACACAGAGCAGATGGCTGGGGCCCGGGAGAGAGGGAGAGAAATTGAATGAGGGAATGGCTGGGAGAAAAATGGATAGAGGAATGAGCTCACAAAGGAGAAGAATGTCAGAGGAGATGGGTCATAGTTCAGGTTACTTCAAGGGACACTCCAGCAAAGTTTGGGGAAGTCAGGATTAAATAGAAGCTGCAGAGGTTGAGATATCCTGACATTTAGTTCCTAGTATTGTTCAAGCTCCAAAAACACTGGGTCCATTACTTCCCATAATGAGTCTTGATAGCGTTTTCCGTTAGAAGTTCCTTGCCTGATATTTTTCAAATGCCACAATTCTGTGAAAAGTCTCTCAGCCCAAGCCAAATTGATGACGTCACTTGGTTTATTTTGGCAGACTTTGGAAAGCTCCATACACCTTTTTTTTTTGCTTTAAGTATGGAAAAATAATTGGAGCGACATCCTCTTTGCTTCAAAACTACATATCCCATAGGTCAACTGTCAGTCAGACACTGTGGCACTGTGATGTCATACCTGGGACATTAAGATGCCGATATTCTGTCGATGTCCCTTAGTTTCTGTTCCTCGTCTATCTGTGCTCAGGCTAAATATCAAATTCTGTGTTTATTTGGAACAAACCAAGATAAGTTGCTAGTGCTAGAAATAAAAAAATAAAAATTTGTGCAGCAGAGGATGTTCCCTGAAAAGATCAGTGTGACGCAGGTGTTGAGAATGGCCTGCCAAAGTGTAAAGTGAGTAATAACAAAAAAGAAAATAAGATATATTATTTAATAAAAGTATTTCTCAGTTTTAAATAGTATGTAACCACAAGAACAACTCAAAACTGTCTTCTATTCCTTACAAATAACATTTATAATCCTGCTGAACATTGTTGTCACTTTGTATGCAAAGGCCTGTAGACAGTTCCTAACTTCAACAGCACATTTGCATTCAGTTTCTGTTCCTTGGTGTCCGTTTTTTCAAATGGCAGAATCTCATTTGAGAGTTAAAATCTTGAAAGAGAAAGGATGGAAGGATACAGAACCTGGGGGATGAAATTAGCCGAGATAAATAGGAATAATAGAAGGAGAATGATGGCAGAGAGGGGACAGAAAAATAAATGAAGACCCAAAGTTGAATTATTTAGAATCTGAATTATTTCTGTTAATTAGTCTTTGTGTAACTTTGCAGACATGCAGTACAGCAATGAGACAGTGGAGAAGGGGCAGGAAAAGACTGATTAACATCCCGGGTTCCCCAGACACAGCTGGTTAAAGTTTACAAAGGTCAAAAGTCAGTAAACAAGGCTTATAATGAGCAGTAGTCAAATAAGCAATCATATCCAAAACTAAGTGAACACATTACATAACTATCAAAGTGGTTGACTAAATAGTTTGTCTACTGAATAATTATAATAAAAATAATAATAATAATAATAATAACGACTTGTATTTATATAGCACCTATCACGAAATCCCAGGACAGTTGTATGGCTAGATGACGGATGGGACTTTTTAACAAGTGATTCAAACAGCATGGGAAATAATGTGCTGCTACAGCAGCCTCCACTGTTCTGGAATGGGGTTGGCCCCCAAAAGGCCTACCACACTAAACCTAAATAAAAACAATTCCGTAATGGCATGCAACATGACAATGCACAGGGGCATTGCACACTGTTGCATAATATAATTGTACTCCGGAGCATTAAGATTTACCTTCACTTAAACTAAGGAGCCAAGTCCACAAACGTTTGCAGGCTGTTCTCATTCACCCTCCGTAGTTCGTTACCTAGGTAAATTAATGCACTATTTAATACATATACAGTCTATATCCACGACGTTCCACTTCCGGGATTGCTCCGTTGCCGCCAGAAATTCCGCCGGATTTCACTCTTTCTGCTTTCTTTGTGATGGAATTTTAAAGATTATTCTTTGGGCTTTTCCGCCTTTATTTTGACGGGACAGCTGGGTAAGAAAGGGGAGAGAGAGAGAAGGGGAAGACATGCAGGAAATCGTCACAGGTGAGATTCGCACCCTGGACCTCTATGTCTAGGCAGAAACCTCTAAGTATATGTGCGCCTGCTCTACCCACTGAGCCAACCCGGCCAAGTGATGGCATTCTAAACTCCGGTCGATTTGTGAGGACTATGGTTAACTGCTCCTCAGATCTCTGCAGGGTAAATCCAGACTGCTAGTTAGACTATCTGTCCAATAGGAGTTTTCTGTTGCACGACTAAAACAACTTTTGAACACACGTTCCACCAAAACAAGTTCCTTCCCGAGGCTATTTTGCAGCAGCACCCTGAATCCCAGAATGCTGACTGTCCTCCGCAGGGATAGCCTAAAAAAACAATGTGGCTTATATCAGAAGAAAAGGACAAAATACAGGATGCATTGTTAGATTATATTCTTCTTTTACGAGATCAAAATGATTTGCAGTTTGTGCATGACCAGTGGATGACTGTGAACTGCTTGCAGAGATCTGCCTCTAGTGAGGAGGTTCCATTTACTCATTTGATGATGTAATCTCGTTTAATCCTCTTCGGTATATTCACAGAAAAGTAGTGAATTGAAATGTTTTTTTGCTCAAGTTTTGAACATTCAGTTACAATTTCTTGCTTAAGTCAATGCAGTGAGGGAAAACGTGATTGAAGTTGGAGGAACTATAAAAGGATGAAAGCGGTATGACAGATCAGTGAATAGATGAATAGGCGATGAATGAATGTAGAGTAATCGAGGAGCCAATGTGGAATGGGGAAAAGAAATACAATATTAAGTGTTGTCTTCTACAAACCAGAAAGTATGTACACATACACATGCGTCCTCTGGGCCGTGGCATCTTAAAACATTTATCATCCTCTGTATCAACCATTCCAGCCCTGACTATGTAAATAAATCATATCCATAGAGTGTGTATAGTTTGCTAATCTAATTTTAATGCCATTTAGGAAAATAGAAGGAAGAACCAATGTGACCGCAGCACTAAATGCAATCATATTATTCATCATGTAAAGCTAATGCGGCTGAATTATTGATGCGTGTGAAACCTAGTTGTGTGTGGACCAGAAACGTGGGCTTTGTGGCGATGAAGCCATGTGGGCATTGTGGTAAGAGACATTTCAGTGCTAGTGTTTGTGTTTGTGTGTGTGTGTGTGTGTGTGTGTGTGTGTGTGTGGAATGTGTTTCAGATTTCCTGAAAAGGAACACACATGATAGAGAAGAAAAAAACCCACCTTTATCATATTTCACTTTGTTATTCACTGATCACTGAGAAAGCGATTATATTTTAGATTGTGTGTTTGTGTGTGTGTGTGTGTGTGTGTGTGTATGTGTGTTTGTACATGATAGCCAGTAATATGGATGTGCCTGCCAAACATCATTTACTGTTGAGATGCCAAGAAACGCCAGCCTTTGTGTGACGACAAACTGCCCCAATCCGATTTGGCTGGGGATTCTCTCTCTTTCTCTCTCTCTCTCTCTCTCTCTCTCTTCACTGTTTCTTCCTATTTTATCTTTCTCACTATATTTTTTTGTCTGCATTGCCTTTACTTTCTCTGCCTGTTTTTCTCCTCTTCTGACAATTTTCCTGCTATCCTTCTTGGCCTTAAATCCTCCAATGATGATGCAGTTAGGACAAGGAAAGATTTCCATACCACCCATTGGAACTGAAAGATAATCTTTGAACAATGAACTTGCATATTACTATAAATACCATAATACGCCAAATTGGTACCAGTGTGACCTTTTTTTATATTGCTGGTTTTGCCATGTACCAGTACTGAAGCTACCTATAGTGAAATATGTGGGTGTGTGTTTTCTCTAAATACGTTTTGAGGAGGATGCATGTCCTGAAATGGCCTAGTTGCATTGTATTATCCTCAGTTCATACATAGTATTCGTGAAAATAGAGGCAACACATAGATTTCCAATCCTGTATGTACAGTATGTGTACAGTACATATGGAAGCATTGATGTAACAGTATTGATGCAGTCTGGAGCTTATTCAGCTCCTTTGCTCAGACTGTGACTCTCCTGTGAGCTCCAGAAACTGCTGATGAAAAGCATTTTAATAGTTTGATGGTCCGACTGATACTGTGATATTAATAGTGAAATGTAATATTTCATATGATAATAGCAGCAGCAGGAGGACAGTCTAGTAATTATGAAGACGGCCCTTCAACTGGAAGGCTTGAGTTGAATGCCTCTTGACAGCAAGAGTCCTCCCCACTCAGGTGCTCTTGAGCAAGACCGGAAAGGGCAGCCCGCAACAGAAAATGTTAAAGATTGGAAATGTTTGGTGAAGCTGTTCATTGACCAATCGTACAAGTGGCTGTGGATATTTTGTGTCTCTCTGTGAACGCGAATGAATGTATGAAGCAAGATTTAAAGATCCATCGTTCCACTGAGAAATGCATATTCAATTCAATTCAATTTTATTTATATTATCAAATCATAAGAGAGTTATCTCGAGACACTTTACAGATAGAGTAGGTCTAGACCACACTCTATAATTCAGTCCTATAGAATAAAAGCTTTAGTTTATAACTTTTTTTATATTAATGACTGTCCGTTACATTCAAGCCATTGCCAAATGAGTTGAAACAAAGCTAATTAAGCCTATCAGTTCCACACAGCTCTCTCTGTATTTGTCAGTGTGGCTGTGTTCAGAAAATGGTGTCGTCCGGCAACTTTCGCACGGCAGAAACTCAAGCTACGATAATTACCTCTTCTGAAGAGTCCATGTTTTTTTTAATGCTCTGTGTCCTCCTTGGTTACAAGCAACTGTGGGGAGGTTGGGTGGGTGGTGGTGCATGATCACAAAAGGCTTGTATCATGTGGATGCGCCGACAGTTTGGCTGTCATAACTTAGAATTCCAAGCCTAGAAATCTAGACGCATCCTAGCGGCAGGGTCAGGCTAGCAACTCTCTGTTGGCTTGCGAGCTGGAAAAACCAAACTCTGTGTGGGCTTAAAAAAAAAAAGTTAAGATGAAGTCGGCACTGAAGTCATTCTTAAAAAAGGAAGAGTTTTGCCGACCGGATACGGCAAAAGTTTTAACCGTTTATCCCGCCCCTCGGAATGAGCCCTGCCAATGGTGAGTTCCCAGACCCAACATCTTGATGTGGGTCTGGCTTGTCAGACTATAGAATTCCTCATGGGGTCAGAAACTACGTACTATAGCTTTAAGTGATTTCACAAACTGTCAGGGCAAGCATTCATATAGTCCTACAGCTGTTGGCTGACGGAAGATGACTGCTTTTTGACGGAGACACTGAGAATCTATGAAGCCACTGGTGCTCAATCTAAAGTGAATGGACCTAGATTTGGATGATTCATCCTCAGGTATGCTCTAACAGTGTTCATGTTCAGTTGGGTAGGGAGGGACAAGAAGTCCTCTGGCTTGTTTAAAAAAACACAGGATGACACAGTGAGCCAACATGCATTATTCAGCTCAAAACAGGGCCTTCCGCTGGAGTCTCAATTTCATTACAGAATCACAAGGTATGACAAATCCTAGTCCACAGAAAATAATCTAAAGCCATCATCATACTTACAAATAGACAATGCAGCTGCGGTTTTTGGGGCAAGCAGGGTTGGACAGTAATGGGAAACTTTACTTTATCACATAACCAAAAAGGTATTCTGATAAGGATTCTTTAAAAAAACGTTGATGACAATTGAGAAACTCAGAAGCCACGTTAGACAGCAACTGTGTCTAACTACAGTATACAGAGTGCAAATCACCATCGTCTCACCAAAATGTACTATTTTAAAGTGTACATTTAAAGTAGATCCAGATCTGCATCATCACACATACCGGTATAGCAGTAATATATAGTGACTGGATACATATGATATAATAATGTCATTCAAGTGCACAAGTTCATGGGATAATAGCAGCAAGAAAAGCTAAAAAATTTCCTATCATGCAATAAAACAACGTTATAAAGAAGAAATGTCTTCACCTGAATCCAGATCTGCAATTACTTGTTCTATTGCCCTTGGCCAAACTGAGCCCTTTTTTGAGGTATCCTGTTAACTGAGAGACTAGTAGACAAAGAAGCAGGATTGAAAACATCGTGTCCTTAGTAACTATTGAATCTGTATGAGTCACTCTATTTTACTGGTTGCTTATGAGAAGACATTTCTGCAGTGTTGTTTTGTTGCTTATTTTAAAGTGATGGTTCGGAGTAATTTCACCCTAGGGTCCTTTGCACCACGACTTCGAGCCAAACACCCCCCCAGAAGCTTTTTTCACCTGGGTCGAACATATCAGCTGAATAGTGCAGGCGCTAATGGATCCAAGAGTGTATCTTGTACATTACCCCACTAATAATGCCCGGAATGATACCAAACTTCTACACTAGTACAAATAGGTTATGTACTCATAAATCGATGGATTGGAAAGTTTGTAAGTACACCAGGAGTTTATTTTAAATAACACTTGCCTGCTGGCTTCTGCTCTCTGCACTACTGCTACCGGCAGTAAGACCAGTGCTTAGGGACGTCTACAAATTACACCGAAAAGACATACAACAAAAATATTTATTAATTTAACTTATTTTTTAAAAGTGCTGTAGTACAACTAGCAGGAGACAAGTTATAATTCAGGTAAGTTTGGAGACACTACCTTATTTAATCATTAAATGAATACATATTTTTGTTGTATCTCTTTTCGTTGGTGAAATTACTCCGAACCATCACTTTAATGGGACGGAACAATTCAGATGAGACTAGTTTCTTATGATCTTTTGATCTCAGTGCCTAAATCCGTGCTAGTTTTATTAAATGACGGGTCCTGTGAATCCATCATGCACCAACAGGCTCTGTACGGATGCAAAAAACTCGTGGTCCTGTCAGTGAATCCATAAATCGTCAGCAGTGCATGGACACATAATGTGACCATATGTTTCATGCCCTTCTGATTTTGCTCACGCTCTACTGTTCAGCACACCTGCTCATATGTCTTACAGATGATGATAGACACACACACACACACACACACACACACACACACACACACACACACACACACACACACACACACACACACACACACACACACACACCCACACACACACACACACACACACACACACACACACACACACACACACACACACACACACACACACACACACACACACTTGCTAAGTGTTTTATGCTCTCTGAGCATTGGACACCCAAGGAGGTCCAGGATTAATTTGTATCTCTGTGGGGAGAGGAGTTGTGGTATAGATTGTAATTTGTGTGTGATGATGATGTTGGTTGGTGCAGAGTAATACATGAACACTCTCAAAGACACATACACAAACATTTATTTCAACTGAGGAAACCCCCATCCAACCCTCTGCCCCCCTGTCCGAGGCCTGGAGTGGCATCCCAAGCTATCAGTCTGTTTGTTTATTTTTAGCTGTGTACGTTGAATCTTCTATATAAGAGTCTAATAGATAGTAGTAGTACGTGGAAATGCTTAAACCAGCATCAGCATCATGGGGCAGGTGTAACTCACTTTATTAAACACAGTATGTGTATTTTTTCTTTTGCTATTTTCACTATTCACATCAGAGTTTCTTGATATGTATATGTCAATTATTACCACTCAGCTCCAGTAGTGTTGTGCTTGCACTGTGATGTCCTTTCTATTCATCCGCTTCAAATGTGATCAGCCAATTAAATGGCCATTATCAGTTGCTATCACTACCATAGATATGTGGTGGTATGGCCCTACTCTACCTCCTAGTTGGTTCAGTAGGCTGTTATCATCCATAGGTAAGCCTGATCACCCATCCATGTCAATATTTGATGCTCAGAGCAGCTGCTCGACCGCTGCACTGTAAGATGACATGGTAAGAGTGGAGTCCAGAATGGAGTGATAACATTCAAAATGGGTGTGGACCCATTTTTCATGAGCCACATATCTCCCAAACATTTTGACACTAAAATGGTACATTTCAGACAGCCAAATCAGGAGAAAATGAATTTTGTTTCGAGACCTGTTGTGGTCTCGGAAACAAACTCGCGAGTTCTGGCAACACAATAAGCTAACATTTACTAATGATTGCAAACTTCAATCTTAAGAAATGTAATTTTCGTAATGTTAAATATGACGTTTAGCTGTGTAAATATCTCATGTTAGCAAAATAAAGTAATAATAAATGATGTAAGTATAACCTTTCATCCATCCACACGACGTTCGCTATTAGTACTATAGTACTTTGAGTTATACTGTATTGCAAGAACCCTATTCCCCATATTATAATATATATATAATATAGACTTCAACTTTATAATATGAAACCCAAATTACCCACCGTTATATTACTCTCTTACACAAGCATACATGCACATAATATTATTGTCCTGCACAACATTGGAATTGTAATAGAACCAAATATATATGAATGTTCAATACAGTTTGAGGAGGATACATGTCACTGTCACTTATAGCGCCCCCCTTATTACTTGCTTGTCAATCTCTGAAGGTTGAGATATTACACTTGTAAACTATATAACTGTCTGCCTGCCTCTTCCGAACAGCACAGCTTGCTCCTGAATCATCTGATCCTAGCGTCGTGACCATAAAGTATATACTTGTTAGTCATCTTCTCTTTCTCTCACCCCTCCGCAACTTCCTCTCAAGGCCATCTCCCTCTCCACAAGGTTTATGTGTTTAATAACATTACTGAGAAGAAATGGAATAAAAAAGAAAGATGCAACCTAAATGTGTGGGCTCGAAGGGCTGTGCATTGACAATATATCTTCCCTGTCTCTCTATCATCATCTTTCCACACTTCTCTCTGCCACCTCCTTCCCTCTTTTTGATCTGTCTTCATCTCTTCTGTTTTCCCTCATTCATTTCCCATGCAGGGGATGAAGTGGTTTGGCATTATGTCCCTCAGCAGCAAAAGGAGTAAGAGGAGTAGAAGGAGCGGCAGTTGCAGCAGTAGCAGCGGTAGTAATAGTGTGCTGCTGTCCTTGACTCTCCTGGTGGCGGTGACCCTGATTGCGGACCCTGTGGCGGCTCAAAAGCAGCGAACTGGCAGTGCCTCGGAAAAAGTGCCGGTCCTGAACATTGCGGTGATCCTGGGACGCACACGCTACATCTCAGAGCGGGACATCCGGGCACTGTGGAGCAAGGAGGACCCCATCGACGTCAACGTGGTCACACTGCTGGTCAATGAGACCGACCCGAAAAGCATCATCACCCACATGTGCGACCTGATGTCCGGGACAAAGATCCACGGTGTGGTGTTTGGGGATGGCACCGACCAGGAGGCCATCGCCCAGATTTTGGATTTTATTTCCTCGCAGACGCTCATACCCATCCTGGGCATCCACGGAGGCTCGTCCATGATCATGGCTGATAAGGTATGGAGGATCATGGGTGGACGGATGATTGCTGGATGAGTGTTTGACTTCATGGTTGTTGTTGATGAATGGATGAAGTTGTGAAACACCTGACACTGCATGAAAAGTGGGATTTCCGTCCCCGTAAATGCCTGTAAACGCCCGGAAATCCCCCTAATTTTCGGCAGTTATCGACAATTTACAGGCTGCGAACGTCACGTTCGTCTGTGCCACATATTGTCGGAAACGAACCATGACGTATGTGGAGACCCCCCGCGGAGGTGTTAATGGATCTAATTAGAATATGAATAGGCGCCTGGCCAGAGAACGTCTGGCCTGGCTGGAATTTCCTCACTCAGGATTGGATGAAACCACTACTTTTAAACAAGAAAAATCTCTCGTGATTGGTTGACAGGTCTGTCACGGGTTAGGCTATTGGTCAACCTGGGCCATTATTATTATAATAATAAAATTATATATATATATATATATTTATTTATTTATTTATTTAATATATGCTATGTAGTATATTCATGTCATGATTATCATAGTTAAAATGATTTGCCAGGAACGTGCTGTTTATTCAAAGATAGAGCTTTATTGACACAAAACACAAACGCAATCAGAAAAAAAAAAACTATGTACAAAGCATAGGAGACACACAGCACACACAACAAATATCCCAAGCTCACGTGAAGCAGCACCGTCCACATCTAACCCGCGGCTGCCTCGGAGCTGGAGGTAACCGGCAGAATTCGGTCCATTTAGCAGACCTCTGTGGTGCGTTGTCCTGTATGTCTATGGTGGCGCACTTCCAAATGCCCACCTCACCCGCAGCCAGCACTGTCTCGCATCCAGCAGCTGTAAAATCAATCAATAAAGACAATCAGTACTGCGTGATATTTATTTATGGACACAACACACCTATGAATGCACCTAAAAAATATTCACATTGACCAAACGGATCTAATCTTACCATCTTTTCTTCTCGACCGACTCCAAGCTGAACTCTTCACAGCTTCTACCCGCGATGCCACATCTGGTTGTTTCTAGCTGAAGCTCCTGCTTGCTGTCTCGTAATGTGTCTTACAATGAAATGAGAGTGGTATGAATAAAAAACATAAGTCACAGTAAAATTAAACATGGAAAGATGAAAAAGTAAAAATTACTTACACACAATGGCGTCATTATCAGCGTCATGTAAATCTGGACTTGCAGACAGCTCCGAGCAAATATAGGTCACAGCCTCGTTATGAGTCGAGGTTAGTCTGTAAAAAAAAAAAAAAACTATGGTTAAGATCGGTATCTATTAACGTATCTATGTCCTTATACAGAAGAGTTAATGAAATTCATTAAATGAAAGCATATTCTTTAAATCTTACCCTTGCTCCGGTTCGTAGCGTCTGCTACAGTTTGTCTCAGAGTTGTGAAGACGGCGGACTGCTTTCTGAAAATTACGAGACAAGAAAAATACACTTTTATAAAACAACTCACCCACTCAGCTCTGCCTCAATAATGAATGGCGCTGAAAGCAGCCACAGCTCTGTGCTGCTCGCGTTTAAACTTGGTGGGGTTTAAAACATTACTGCCAAGTCTAAGTAGCCTGTTTAACATCCAAAGACAGTCATTGTACGATCAAGAGTTAATAAACAGTACAGACTAGCTCGCCATTTCATTAATAATCATATACTTACGTTGTCTTCTTTTCTGTGAGCGCATCTTTGGAGCCCCGGAGGAGACATGGAGGAGAGAAAAAACGCTCCAAACGTCTTGAACAACTCCTGTGTGTTTCCAAGTGAAGTTTGACAGAGTGTACCGACAACTCTTTTACCATTTGGCCTGAAATATTCCCATGTTTCGGAAGTTTTTGCTCCAACTCTCAGACTCATCTCCCATGTCCCGCCGATTTTTTTCAAATGGAAGCAGTGAGGGCGGGGGTAGGGGGCGGGGCAGTATGATAGAGAGACCGTGGAGCAGATTAACCAGCAGGGCGCGAACAGCGCACCCACTGGTGTGGAGGTGAATTACAGTGAGTTATAATGGATTACTGGGAAAGTTTAATAACAATAGGACTATTGAAGTCTGGATTATGAGGCCATTTCAGCAGAGCCAGCAGCTTCATATGCCATGGACATGTGAATATGGTGCTGAATTTGCCAGTATTTTAAGAAGAGAAATGGTTGGGACCTTGTCATGCAATGACAAAGCTGATATGCTTTATGTGAAGCCCAGTGTTTTGGTGTCAGCAGAAAGACTTCTCTTAGAAAATTGTACAGTGGAGCCTCTGTCTCCATTCCACCAGACAGTGTTGGATGAGCAAGACCAAAGAAAGGCCACTGTAGTCATGACACTATGCACAGTGGTTGAGCTCGAGGAGACTGCGACTGAATCATGGAATGCACATTTTACCTTTTGTGGCAAAGCCTGTAAAACTAATTGTTGAAATAAATTGTTTTGTGTATCTTTTTTACATAACATTGGTCATTGCTAATGATATACAAAGTAATTAATCTAGCATACTTTCATTAAATAAATCAATTCAAGCTAAAATTGAAGAGTCTACAATTAGGCTATACTGAGTCTGATCTATTTTAAGAGATTTTCTTAAAATTAAGTTAATACCTTTTAGAAAAATGTCACCTGGGGTAAAACTCCCCCTGCTGCTACCATGATTTGCATTTGTATAGCTCACAGCATTTTCATTTACATGTGAAAGCCTCCCCTAGAATTAGAGGGAGGGGGGGTCATGGGGGGACAACTGCCAAGCAAGGCCCACGTCAATTTCTGACAATTTACGGCAGTTTTCGGTGTTGCCTGTAAATTGCCGTGTACAGCCGTAAACCTGAAGTTCCACGACAATATACAGTGCCGAATACTGACGAAAATCCCACTTTTCATGCAGTGTGATGTAGTATGGATCAGACTGAATGGGTGATTGGGTAAATTAAAATCTTTACATTAACCGACGATTGAATGATTTGGTTTGGAGTGATTTGCCAAAAGTTCTGGCTTTGAGTCTTTGCTGAACCGAGAAAATCAAGCACACACTCACCTGTCACCTTTTACACATTTGGCGGTTGGGGCTGTCGAGAGCCAGTAAAATAGTAATAATATCTTAATAATATCATGCTAACAGACTGGGGGAAAGCCTTGCCAATCACCTTTCAAATATCAGTGTAGCTGGTGTCAAGAGAAGGAAACAGAGATAGGAACCAGGCTAGCATTGGTGAAAAGAGATGGCGTGGAGGACATAAAGGGGGTAGGAGAATGAGGTAAGTACCTGCAGAGAGGTGTTGGAGGAAACAGTAGAAGAAGAGAGTACTTCAAAAGCAGCTAGAGAACAGAAGAAAGGGAAGACGAAATGATGACTGAAGAGGAAAGGGTGAGGAAATATGGAAGGAGTGGGTGTTTGCAAGTTTGGCTTACGGCAACTGCGTGGTACAATGAGCTGTAATCTTGGAAGTCTCCATTCATGGTGCAGGATTCCTTCAGACAAAGTGCAGGAGACCCCATTGGTTCTTACGTTTGAATAGGCAATGCCTCTCGCCTGCCAATCACTTTGAACTGTGAATAGAAAGAGATGAACATCACGTGATACTGTGGTTTCACGAGGCAGTGCTTAGCACTTGGGATTCATCAGATTCACAATGAGGATATTCTTATCTGTGTTATTAGCCCAGAAGATCAAAGACGGCTTACCAGACAGTGTGTTAGCCAGACTTAAAGATGCTACATATAGCATTTTGTCCATTGTCAAATTATTGACATATATCTTTGTGTAATTATTGTTATATTATTAACAAATGAAACCGGGGCCTTATCCGGTGGTATTGTCAGTGCCAACAGTTTTTGATAAATCCTAGCTTCTTTTTTCACAACCTAGTGCCACTAGTGTTTGTCTTTTCTTGCACTGCCCTAAAGAGGAGATTTAGAGAATTTTTAACAGTTAAAGTTACATAGAAATGCACTGATGTATAACAATTTTTATTTTCATTGTCACAGTTATCTTTTTTTTTAATGGCAATGTAACCAAATCAACACCACTCAGGCATGAACAAATCTAATTATTATTTTTACATCTGTAGTCAGATAACCGAACATACTGTTTGGAATACCTTAAATCTGAAGTTGATAAAAAAAAAAATCTTAACCTCATGTTCATTTTAAACATGACTTATAATGCGTAATGCATAGTTTGTTAACATTTAAGCTTACAACACATGCCTCTTGCTCTTGTCTTTGACAAATGGAGGTTGCGGGCCGTATGAAAAACTGGCCGACATTGGATATGCCTGCTGTGGAGCCACTCAGCGACTACCTTGTTTGTTTACAGCAAATATACAAATGTCTTAAAGTTACTGCGGTAATGGTTTATTGATCCTGTAATGCTACATGTGGCTCCTTTTTAAGAGGAGAGAAGGGGATAAGTGTTGGAGGATAGGGCAGAAGTGGAGGGAGGTGAGTGTTGAAATAGAGGTGGAGAGGGGAAATGAAGGAGGGATAATCTCTCAGTCTGACCAGAGGCGAGGCTGAGTGGAGGGGAATTACAGAATGTCCTGATTGGCACCTGCCACACTCCACCTACTTCAGCAGCACACATACACACAGCACATGTCCCCTGTCAGCGAGTGTCATTGAAACAGCAGCAATTCAGCTCCCTGACAGCAGTGTTTCCTCTGCAGGAGCAGATGAGGCGAAAATAATCCACTTTCAAGTGCTCGACCCACCACTTTGTCTTCACTTTGTTTTCTTTCTCACATTTTCCATCTTTTCTCCCAACGTATCTATCTGTCTATCTGCGTTAGCTTCAAATTCACGTCACAGTTCGTGAAGTTTGTCGTCGTTGTTGCTACTTCGACGTTTCTTCTGAACATTTTGGGGATGGGAATGTTTTCCCCTGAGAACAGTTAATGTAGTGTGTAGCTGAGGACACATTACAGGATAATCATGGTTGGTTCACACCAGATTTTTAAAAAGATAAAATCCAAGCTGGAGGTTTGGTCGAGGCCAAAGATGTGAGCGTAGAGGTCAAAAAAATCGAAACGTTAAAACATTAAACCATAAATTGAAATTTGCACGAGGAGTTTTGATGTGTTGGGGAAATAATCACAGCTGTCCCACAATACTTCCTAGTTATTGGGCCTGCAACTGATTATTGTAATTATAAATCAATCAATCCCTCAATTATGTTTTCCTTTTAAACCTTCATACTATAACATGTCGTACAAAATGCTGATCGTAATTTCATTAAGACCAAGATTAATTCTTAAAATGTCCTTACCGACGCACAAGCCACAATCAAAGTATGTTCCATTCATAAAGATATGAGAAATGAGAAATTTGAGAAGGTAGATTCAGCGAACATTTGTCTGATAAATGATTTCATCTATTTACCAAAAACTAATCTTTCAGCACAAGTTGCCACCAAATAGTTATATTTGTTATTCCTATTTAGCTAAAATAACTTTCTTTTGTAAATAAATGGTCCTTAAATGTATCTCTTCTGTCTCACATGTTAGACTGAACAATTTATTGTCATCCTGTCCATCACTTAAATTCAAAGTCAGCAGGATGATGCACACAAAAATAAAGTTAAATCTGTTTAGTGAGTGCTGCAGTGTGCTTCCCTCCCAAACAAGGATTAAGATTCTCCCAGTGGGTCCTCTGCTGTATCCTCTCCTTAAGGTTTACATTTTCCTTTTAAAGTTTATATAACTCCTCACCCTCTGTAGGTTAAGGTTTTATACGTCTACCCTCAGAAGTGTAAGTAGAGTCTTTCTGCCGCCTAGTTCCATGCAGATTTTCGCTAATCCTCATGTGAAATATGAGGAGAAACTCGCCTCCAATGATTACGCCTTGTAAGACCCTCAGTGTGTTTGTCTATTTGCGATTATGCCATCATACTTGTGTGTGCATAGACGTGCATGACATTTTCATGCGTATACTGTATATGCCTTAATGCCTCAACGTGCACTGGATATATTCTGTGTGTGTGTGTGATTCCTTTGCCCTGTCACTTGGAGGCTAAATCTCTTGGGCTGAGGACTCCATGTAAACCTGTAGAGAATACTATCGGAGAGCATCCCTATTAAAAAAAAAAAAAAAAGATTATTTACGCCTCATCTCCTCTGTCTTTGCTTTCTTTCCTTTTTCTTCTTCTTGTGTTGTCCCTCAACCCATCTCTCTATCCTCCTCTCTGTCTTTCATTCGTGCTTGTTAATTAGATAAATCTCCCTGCGTTAGTCCCTTCCATGCCTCTTTCAGCCTTTGTTGAATAATGCGCCACTCGCCTGTATTGAAAAGAATACATTATTGATTGAAGGAAAAAAAATGTCCTCCATTGCTGCATTCTCAGCACTTCACCGCAAAGGTACAACCCATGTACAACCCTGGCAGCTCCTTTTTAAAACTGGGTGGGTAGAAAAAGAAAAAAAATCTCAATTTGTCTTATTTTGCTCATTGCTGACATTCCGTACCTTCTCTCTTTCATTCTTTTGTCTCTTGTAATTCTGTCGCTCTTGTTCTTTCTTGCATCAACTTTTTAAAGCTTGCCCTTTCTCATTACTTTATCCCCCTGTAATTGTGCGGCCTGTGAGTATGGCCTGGCTTGTTGATTGGCTTCTTGTAATTCTCTCGTTAAATGGTTATCGACTGGCTTAGAGGTCAATAATGGCAACTGGATCATGTTGGGCACGAACAGTCTCTGCATTTCCTAAGTCTTTGTTAGTGCCTACCCTAACTCGGAACCACATATTGAAACTTCTAGTTCCATGTGTCTGTCTTCTGCTGCTGCAGCTGTTTTCTTTTTCTCTTCATTTATTTTTTTTAGAGCGCGCCTTGTGAATTTAATCAAGGTCTGAATGCACCAGATGTGTTAACAGCAGCGATGGGAGATGTCCCTCTTTGTTTAGCTTCTTGAAGAATAACAAACACTTGGCTTCTGAATAAAACTAAAAGTGTTCAGTTGAAGAATATATATATATATATATATATATATATATATATATATATATATATATATATATATATATATATATATATATATATATCTCTGCTTCCTTAGCAGTGTAGCAGATATGAACATGTATGTTTGTGCGTGTGTGTGTGTGTGTGCGTATGTGTTCTGCATACTGCCACATCAGTCTTGCCTTTGCTCCTGCACAGTAATCACCTTCCGTACCACATTGACATACATGCAAACACGTGTTTGTCTATACTTGTGAGGACCCTCATTGGCATAATGCATTCCCTGGCCCCTAGCAAATTACACATATAGCTTCGCTAGGGGACGCAACTATGTCATGGCATGAATTGTGTGTGTGTGTGTGTGTGTGTGTGTGTGTGGAGGTCCTGTGGTGGTCCTTTTTACCAGTAACACAACAGATGCTTAAGGTTTGTTTAACAATAGAAAACCAATAAAAAGGTGTTCATCACTCATTGTATATGTTCAAATGCCTAGTGTAGTGTGGAAGCCTTTGTTTCTTCATATAATCGGCCAATTCTGCCCGGAATAGGAGGGTTAAGAGTTATTATGTTTGTACAGTAAGTCGACATACAGCTTTCATTTGGGACTAACTGGACTCCGTGATGGTAAAAAGTAAAACCCTGTAGCCGCCACTGTTACTCAATGTTTCTATTTTCCTAATTAAACAATGACGCACAAGCACACATTCGGTATCCACACATGCCAACTTGCTGCAAGTGTATTTGTGTAATGTATTGATCCATAATGGCGAAATTTGTCGATAGATCCCAGGATGAACAAGATGTTCTAATTATGCATATTGATCAGCTCTAGTGCTCTTGTACACCTTTTATCTGTGCCTAAATGTATGTATGTGTTTCATGGCAGCTGTCATGGCATATCATATACACACTTGAAGTAACTACCAGCTTTAATGTAGTAGATGCAGGCGTTTGTGTCAGTGTGGGGCGATATTGTGATCAAAGGACATTATTCATCCATCCCTGTTGTTGTCTCCCCACAGGCGGTAAAATTACACACACACACACACACACACACACACACACATACACACACGTAGAAGGACTCTCATGTTTGTTGCTTCGTGGTCGTGTCAAATAGCAAATCAGAACGGAAGGGAGGGAAGAAGAGAGGGAGAGACTAAGAGAGTGTATGGAAATAACATTTTATAATATTACTCATGAGTTTGTCCAATTATCGTGTCGAGATGTTAGTTTTTGTTTGGCTTAAATCACACTGTCCTTTAACTAGAGCATCTCCAGCCTGCTCAACCACTGCAGCACTGTCACACACCTCTGGGCAGGAAATATTGTGCTTGTGTGCCTCTGTACCAATATATATTTATGCATTTGTGTCTATGTGCATGTACTTTATCAATATCTTTCCAACAAAGGCAATTTGTTTTTGTGTGTCCGTAATTGGCTCTGTGTGTCTGTGTGTGCGATAATGGCATCGTTGGGGGTGTTGTCAGATAGCCTATTACCTCGGTAAGACTGTCCTCAGTGAGAGTCCCATGGCACCACTTCACTTGTTAGCTCTCTTTGTTTTGTATTCCTGGTTTGTTTAGCATTTGTGTGAGTGTGTGTGTTAAAGTAAATATGAAAACACGTACGTGTGCATGTGTGTGCGCAGCCGCTGTATGTTTGAGTGTGTGTGTAAATCCAATAGCTAGATGCAGCCATCTTGCAGATGAGAAATGGCCTCTTGCTTCTCAAAGGGAATCGATTAGAATGAATATCTGGGACTAGAGGAAATGGAGCTGTTAGCTTTTTCTATGAGTACATTTCCCTCTTTTTTTCTTCTTCATCTCCCTCTTCTTTCTGGCTTTCCCTAATGGCATCTGTTCCAAAGTATAGAAGGTTTCTATTTGAGCTGCATAGTTTGAGCTTTACTTGGCCTGTGAGCTCCTCTCTCACGTTGTCTCTTGTGCTACCCATATTCCCCTCGTCTCTCTTCCCCCTTCCTCTTCTCTTTTCCTTTTTTTTCCTTTTATCCTCCTCTCTCTGTATTTTCCTCAGCCCTCTCTCTCTCTCTCTCTCTCTCTCTCTCTTACTTCTTTTTCTCCCTTATGTTGCTCCTTCCCTAAGTCTCTCAGGAGAGCCTCGGCTTCAGCCTCAGGAACCAGAAGCCGTGTATACATAGATTACAGCAACATGCGCGCTCACAGAGCAGCGCGCGCACACACATACAAAGTTCCATATTACACAAGCGCACAGATGCTCGCAAAAGAAGAGTGCATTTTAACAGTGACAAGCTGTAGCCAGGTAGATGAGTCGGGTCAGGAGTTGCAAAAAAAAATCTTTTCTGTAATAAAATTGCGTGAATGGGTACCCCTGGCCCTGTTCAAATTAAAAGTTATGACCCCTACTACCCAAAGCATCTTTTCCACTCTTAAATTAATCGAAAAAAGCTTGTGATGGAAGGAATAACACTTCTTTATGTGATAGCTAAACGGGAATATAAATTGATTTTGATGTTGCACTTGCAGTGTAGGCATTTACTGTAGTCTTTAATCTCCTTACATACTTCATCTTCTCCATTTTGCCCTTCTGCTGCTGCTTGGGTTCATTTTTTCGCCGTTATCTTTTTCCACCGAACAAATCGCACTATTTTTGAAGAAGCCGCTCATGCTCTGAGAGATGCCTAAGTCTGCATGTCACACTGCTACATTAAATAAACATAAAAAATCTCTTTCAAACTATTTGTTTTCGCCATTATCACTACAAGTGATTTGGTGTGTGCCAGATAGAGCGTATTGTCACTCCGCGGTGTCGTTACAAGGATAAACAAACAACTGCCTGGCTAACATCAGACTAATCCTCTTGTCTGTTTGTCTTGTGTGCATTTGTGTTTTTTTGTGTTTAAATGACTGTCAGAATAATGTGTGCGTGTGTGTGTATTTTTTCGGTGGGTTTGTCTATCCATCTTTTTGTGTTTCTCGTTGATTAACCCAAGTGTCTCAGCAGTAAATTGAATTTCTGATCTGCTTGACTCGACGCTTGTCAGCCACCATAAGCCGACAGAAATACCCTACAACAAATATAACATAAGCTCGGCGACTGGGAGACTGAAGAGAATAACGCAGCTATCGCAGCTTTGGAGGAGCAAATTTTGTCATCTCCGCTTAAGCCTGACTAATGTACAGATAACACATGCATGCAGTCGCTGGCTGTGAAAGTCTTTTCATTCCTCATTGTTGTGTCACGAGGCCATTGCATCAACGTGAGTATAATATTTTTAAAAAAATCTCCCTGTGGCTCAAGCCTTCAAAAAGAACCATTTCCTCATTTTCTTAATGTTGAAATTGTTTGATTAAATTAGACTACACTCGGTCTTTAAGCTGCAGAACCTCAGTGGGTCTTAATTCTTGGTACATACTGGAAACTGCTACATTATGAGCGACAGCTTCTTATTAACTAGAAGCATCTTTTCGGAGGACTTGTCAATCACAGTTATAGTGGAGGGAGGGAGACTGAGATAGGAGGCAGAGGTTGGTTTTTCAGACTGTATTATAACCACTTACAGTCACTCATGCTCCTGAGATACACACAGATGCATATCAACTAACATTGCCCTCAGGGAGGTTGACCTGATGGCTTATTTATGTTGACATGAATATGTATTTGTAACACTAAACGCATGAGAAGGGGAGTCTAAATTGACAGCTTGTTCAGGATGTATAGCTAGGGCTAGGGGTATCGTTCAAACACTTTCGATACCTTTACCGATACCAATAACGTGACTTCTGAAAAAATCTTTCAGCTCCTACTATGTAAGCCGTCTCTGTGTAACGTTTTTTTTATTTTTTTTATTGACAAAAAGCAGTATACGGAGAATCAGGTAAACAATAATAGCACGTGAGCATCAAGTGTACAAACTTATGAAACAAAAAAATAAAAAAACATACAAAGCAATACGAATGCAGAAATAAAATCATTACATAGACAAAAAACAGGGTACAAGAAGACATACATTTACAATTAGTCAGAGGTTTCGGGGGAAAAAAAGCTCTACAGCTTCCACCATTTTAATGCTTTTTTTTTGTTATCCAACATTCTAAGTGACTTCAGTAGAGATTTAAATTCTAGGAGCCGTCTCTGCGTAGAGTTTTTCTTGCGTGTCCCTACAACGTGTAACGTTAGACAGCCAATCACAGATGTGATTAGGTCTTGGTAGAAGCATGCTGCGTGCTGTTTGGTGCTCACTGACGCTGATGAGATTTACTCCTTAGGTATTGAATTTTGGTATTGAATGACGAGGCATTTTTCGATACTCAATACTTCAGAGGTAATTTCGGCAGTGCCTAAAAAGTATTAAATTCGCTACCCAGCCCTATGTATAGCTGAAAAACATTTTCTGGTAGTTATTATAAGGTAAAAACCCTCATAGCCACCTCGATATATATGACTCCATATACTGGCTGATCCCCAACAAGTCCTGTGGGTGGTGTGTTACAATGACAGAAGGCAATAAAGAAACCAGGGACAAAGAAAAGAAAAGAGCACATGGCAACATACTGCATCAGGAATAGATGTGTACATTTAAGGCGTACAGTACTTTGCCTTTTTATTAAATGTGAACGTATTCACAGCCGTGACACCAAATAATCTTTGAAGTTCGTCAGCTGATTTAATAGCTTATATACAAATTATATTGTAAAAATATTCAACAAAAAATTGCATGATCAGCTCCGGTGAGGGGCATCAAAACTAGAATGGATGGCAGAGAGAACATCTTAAAATGGCTGCCTGTGTAGCTATGTTTTGCAGCCGCCAATCGACTGTTACACACACACAGCGAAAAAGTAAAGTGATGCTAACTTTGTTAAAAGGGACTAATGACAAGTCAGTCAGCGCTTAACTGCTTCAGAGGACAGCGAGGCTTGATCATGCTGAGTGGTGCAACACACGCACACGCGCACACACACACACACATGCGCACGCATGCACGCACACGCATGCACGCACACAGTTATCTTCATCTCACATTTCAGTGCATATCTCTTTCTCTGGTGCAGTGTAGTGTCTTTGTTCTGTGATTATCGGTGCAGTCCATTCTCTAGGCTTGTTTCTGCAGACAAATACTATGACGTCTTGCCTTTAGGCTGCTTTGGGATTTGAATAAAAATACACCGTGCTGGGAGGTCAGACAACAGTCACGTGCTTTAAGTTTGATGTAATTAGATGAGCTGCTGAATAACGGACCTCCCACTCCTCGAACTTCATTTTGGAAAAAGAGGGTCGGAGGATGGGGGAGAGACCGATAATAGACGGGGCAGGAAACATTTTGCTGACTTATTTTTTAAATAGGTCATTGAAAAAAAAGTTTGAAAAAAAGTGAAAAAGGCATCTCAGCTTTTGAGTTAGGGGCTACAATTGCACAGTTATTTCTTTTTTTTTGACAGAGCAGAGGCTATCGTTTAAACCTTTTACTCCCGAATCTTTGCGGCGTTTCTGTGTTTTATTCCATCAAACCAGAAATCCCTGCATTCCTGCAGTCCTTCTTTCTCTGTCATCATCTCCTCTCATCTGCATTTCTCATCTAATCTTGAAAGTCTATCTGTCCTCCCTTCTATCTTTCTTTTTTCCATCGCGGTTCTGTTAAGTGTTTGAAGATTGTAGTAAGAGATTTCTCCTTGTATCTATCAAAGCCATGTCGAAAGGAGTTGGCAACCGCTGCACCCCGCACTCCTTCTACGTGCGCACCCATCCACACTTACACGCACACACACACACACACACACACACACACACACACACACACACACACACACACACACACACACACACACACACACACACACACACACACACACACAGCACTTAACAAAGCTATGTCCATTGCCTTTCATAGGTTTCAGGAACATTGTTTGATTCAGCTCTTTCTTCCTTAATGGCACCACTTTTTCCTCTTTTTTTCTTCCATTTCCTTCCCATCAACTCTGTCTATTTCTGACTTAAAAGAGCACACGTACACACAAGTATACATGCAGCATACACACAGTCATGCATAAATGCTGTTGCCACATTACTCCGCAGTGACTGCAGTGAAGGAGCACAATCACATTAGAATAGGGCTGGCTTGCTTCTCTCGTCTGCTCAGTGCATCCTCTGTAGAGCTTCGCTAGCGTAGCAGCACAATTCCATTAAAATGGACCATAGTCTATCCCTCAGCGTTAGCGTAGTGTAGCCTAGCCCAGCACTGCACCATGTTGGGGGCAGTGAGCTGTGCTAAAAGACAGGGAACGGAGAGATGCAGGCAGCGAGAGAGTGACATGAATTAAATATCCCTCCGACGAGCCTCCTTCCTTGTTTCACTCGTCTCTCCATTATGATGGAAAGCCCCGTGGAGCATGAAGTCAACCTTAATTGTTCTGAAGTAGCTTGCTAGATGGGCGCAAGGATGGATGGATGGGTGGAAAAAAAAGGGATGACTTGTAAGAACGTCCCTGTGTGACAAGCGGCGAACAAGCTGTGGGCACCGTGGGGGGGCTCTTAGGAAAATGGCATGTTTTATTGGCTCACTCAGTTTATTTGTCTCTCTCCCTCACTTTCCCCATCTACGTAATGTACAGCCAGCACTTTGGCTCTTAAAACTTCAGCTTTGAAAAAAATAAAAATAAAAGGATGCTGTATCTCAGCCATTACCATGAAAGACAACTTAAAATGTCTTGTCGAGCCTGACGAGAAACTGGAGTGTCCTAATGTCTGACTGTCTACTAGAAGCTACACATGCTTCACAAACTTTTATTTAACACTCTAGAACTGGAAGTAACAGAATATTTAATAGCCTCAGCTCATGCTTGTATCTATCCTTTTGCTAGTTATGTGTGGTCGCACCTAATGTTTGAAAGATTTACATTATTTTTATGTGTTAAGTTAAGCTATGAAGCATGTACTGTATGTAGCCTACATGAAAATGTGGCAGACATACTGTAGTTTGCAATCAGTCAGTGTGACAGCTACATGATTTGGAAATATTCAGCAAGACACTGCTATGCGGTAGCTTATAATGTAGGCTTCAGTGGGTGCGAACGTGTCCCTCTAAATTTTTGTCTTCCTGGTTTTAAATGCTGCAGCGAAGGACTTTTTGGATGGAACTATTTTTAGTTTTCAGGTCATTTGCAACTTGTCTCAGCCCTCTCTGTTCTTTTAACTCCCACAGTCCTTAATATGTAGCCCTTAAAGTGTCATGTCACATCACGTAACTGACGTAATGCCCTTAGCCCTTCGGTTTTTAGATTGTAGTGTTTGGGAATTCAGCTGACTTCGAAAGATAGAAGGAAGAGAATGGGGACAAGGAAAAAGTGACTCAACAGCTTTCTCCTTGAAAAAAAAGCGCCAGAGAGAAAGAAAGGAAGATGGAATGAGCCCAAATGAGGGAGTTAAAGATAGAATAAGAAGCATGGAGAAAACCGGAGAGAGGCTGAGGGGCTTTTAAAGACGAATTCTTTAATTAAGTTGATAGTGTGTGGTTATGGGCGATAAGGTTTTTGCTGAGAAAAGTCAGTGCACATCCTATTAACCCAACCCCCAACCCTTCCCGCCACCCCCACCTCCCATACCCCCACTCCGCATCCTCCCCCGGTATACTGTAATTACTGTATGCCAACACTGTGTGACCCTCTAATCCGTCCTCCTCTGGTACTTAAGGTGAAAGGGCTACAGCTTTGTGGTTTCTGTGGTTCAATCTTTTCACCATAGACTTTCCATCCTTCTGCAGGGTTACTTTGGAGAATCTAAGGCTGGCTACACACTGGCTGCGTGGCGTGAGCGTGTCAGCTGTGTGGCGTGTGCGTTCATATTTCGGCTCCCATGTTAACAGGTTAGAGCTTACACACTGCCTGCGTGACACGCACGTCTCAGACGCGGCTCGAGCTGCGCCGAAAACGCATGCATGCTAGAAATAAAACCGACGCCTATTTTTCAAGCAAGCGTGTTGGAAGCGTTTCCAGGCAAAATAGAATAGGAAAAGATGTGTATATGTGTGTAGCCGGCCTAAGTGTCAAACAGAGGAAACTAACAGTTACTAGCAGATGGATGCACTCACTGAAGACGATTTAAAGCAATATTCATATATATTTTGGCTACTGTTGGCAGCGGAACAAGCTGTAAATACAACTTTCACACATAATCACTTTGTCATGGCTAAGGAGTTGTCAAACAGTTGCCTATCTCCACCAACTCCTTAGGGAAATATTTTTTTAGCAGCCAAATGCTCCGCTAGTCGTCGGTACATTAGCGCAGAATACATCTGAATACGAGGTTTTTAAATATGAGGTTGATGAGAGTGGTGAGACTGAACCAAAACCGTAACGTTTTGGGCCGTAAACCCCAAATAATGAGCGGAAATAAACTAAAATGCTATATAGAGCTGAGGTGAACTGCAGAGACAGGAGATCATTTTCACTGGATTCTTCACCACTAGCGACACCTTTCACATTACATGTTATTTGAGCCATTGTTCATTTACAAATATTGACTAATGCAGCTTTAAGATTTTCTGATAACATAATGTATGCAGTGCTCAATATGGCCATATGTGGGCTTGTGGACCCTTCAAAAATGTTGGAATGTACCCATACAGTACATTATTTCAGCACCAGTTTCTGTATGTTCTAGTTCGGTGTTCCACTTCCTTGCAGCTTCAACATCGCTCTTCTTTGTCTATCTCTTCCTCTCCCTCCTCTCCCTCTCTGTCTTCATCCCTTATCCTCCCTCTTTCTGTCCATGTTTTCCAGCCTTTGGTGCTTTTATAGTCTATTTGGGAGGACAGGTGTACAGAGAGACATATGGGGAGGATTTAAAAATAGCAAGGTGGGGGGTGGGTGAGGGTTTCAGGGTCAACATTGACAAATGAGTCTGCAGAGTTAGCCGGGGCTCCAGGGAGCACCGACAGTTAGGTCAGCACTCCCCAAAGGGGAACAGGGAAATGGGGGTTTTTACCTGCTGAAACACCTGGGAGAGAAAGAGAGGGAGCGAAACAAAGACGGGGATGTAGATAGAGAGAGAGGGGCCCCGTAGTATTTGTGGCAAGAGAGAGGTATTGTAGCTTACATTCACTTCCCTCTTATTTAAAGGTACAGGGCAGGGTTTGCAGCTAGCAGCAGTGTAACCTTTAAAAAGGTCTGTGTGATTTACCCAAGTATTCTGGGGAAACTTTAAAGAAATACATAACATTTCTTTGAAACTACAATCAATCAATCAATCAATCAATTCTTATTTGTCACATGAAATCGTACAAGGTGCAATTCCAGTTAAATTCCATCAGCTTCTTCAACTTGCCACACAGCTCACTGTCCAACGCCTGCACACTGGCTAGCAGGATGCCCAGCAGTCGCAGTGGGTTTAATTCCTCTACACTTGCCTCGGTGTCCCCTATGATGTTGTAGTATCTGATGCTGAATTCTTTGATGTAATAAACTTTTATAATCAAGAACAGTGTCAAGCTGATTTCCTCTTCAACACAGTATCACGTCATCGCTACTAAAGATACCACAATGTAAAGATGGATGCAGAGAATGCTTGCCGGTCCACGTATATATTACATTAAATGTCATTTAGCTGACGCTTTTATCCAAAGCGACTTACAATTGCTATATATGTCAGAGGTCGCACACCTCTGGAGCAACTAGCGGTTAAGTGTCTTGCTCTGGAACCGAGGTCTCCCACACCAAAAGCATGTGTCCCATCCACTGCGCCATCACCACCCCGGGATCGTAGCCCTAGGTCGTAGCTGATAGCCATTTTCTCCTTTTCCTCTGTGTTTACTCTGATGTTTACATTTGAATTGTTGGAGCTGAATGTGAAAGTGGAGAGTTTAATTTTGAGTTAGGATCAACAAATGCAGTTTCAGAGCAACTGAATTCAACTTCGTAATATAACGTTCAGTATTCAAGTTTATTTGAATTCAATTCCAAACTTTCAATTTCAAATTTAATTTAAATTCAGTTTTCCAATGCAATTTAATTGAAATTGAGAATTCAAATTCGAATATTAATGATTCAAATTCAGTATAGGGACACAAATTTCTTATAAAGTACTTATGGGCACAAATTTGTGTCCCTATACTGAATTTGAATCATTAATATTCGAATTTGAATTCTCAATTTCAATTAAATTGCATTGGAAAACTGAATTTAAATTAAATTTGAAATTGAAAGTTTGGAACTGAATTTGTATAGCACTTCTCACAGATAAAAATCACAAAGAGTCTTCAGCTGCTTTTTAAAAGATTCGACTGACTCCACACAACGTAGCGAGAGAGGCAAGTCTTTCCATATACGGTATAACCAACTTCCTGCCAACACCATCTCCAGGTTAACCACCACTTTGTCATAGCTTAGGTAAGCAGTCCTTGAGAGAAGTGAGCCTTTATTCTCTTCTCTTCTCTGCAGTAAACCCACGCTCTGCCTGGCCGACCTTGGCTTTCGGAGCTTGAATACTGAAGCTCCTGAATGAATAGAGACTGAGGTTTGTTATTAAGGGCTTTGAAAAATCACTGATTTCCAATAGCTCATTCAGGATGGGATGAGGAGTCATGATGAGCTGAGTTTTTTTGCGTGTTTGCATGCGCAGCATTTGTGCGTTGCCTTGAGAGTGTGTGTGCGCAACATGATCAAGCTTTTTTGTATGTCCGGATGTGTGTGTTTGAGATGTTAGTTCATTGTTAGTGCAGACCCACTAAGAAGTATACCTTGACAGAGATAATAATAATAAATAATAATAATAATAATAATAATAATAATAATACATTGAATTTATATAGCGCTTTTCACGAACTCAAAGTCGCTTTGAGACTTGCTCACTCACACACATAGGCCACACAGCACGTGCGACCATCGTCCATAAAACACACACACACACACACACACACACACACACACACACACACACACACACACACACACACACACACACACACACACACACACACACACACACAATGTTAAGCACAGTTAGCTATTGATAAAGACTAAAAGCTCCATCATTTAACTACAGTCTCACTGCAGTATAGTTGCTGTAATTTATCAGGGTCCACACAAACACACACACACACACACACACACACACACACACACACACACACACACACACACACACACACACACACACACACACACACACACACACACACACACACACACACACACACACACACACACACACACACACACACACACACACACACACACACACACACACACACACACACTGTACATAAATAATGGCTTTCCAGTGCTGTCACTGCAGACCAAGGCCAGCTGAAGCTATTTATTTAGCATTCTATTTATTGTGTGTGTGTGTGTGTGTGTTATGTGTTTTAAGTTTAAGAGTATCCTATAGCCAACAGTAAAATCAGCTACTTTATTTGATACAGTGATTTACCTGTGTGTGTGCTTGGCTACACTCACTCAGTACATTTCTCCAACCGCTAAAATTTGCTTCCAATAATCAATACACCTTTACTGGTGTAAAGAACTAAGGTAACTAAAGTAGATAAGAGAGAACACTGACAACTTTACTATTGCATTTTAAACTCATAAACATCCCTATTGAAGTGACACGGTATTACAGTCTGAAAAACGTATCTTAACAACAAGTAACAACAGTTTTGATTGTGCATGTGTGAGTTAGTGAGTGCCGGGGTATTATATTTGAAATTGTGACAGCTGTAATAAAGCAAAAAGACAAATTATCCAAATATTCTTAAATACTTTATTATGTTCTCTATTTGTTTAAGAGCTGAGTATAGTGCTGTATAGTCTTGTTTCCACTCTTGACTGCCACTGCCATTAAAAGTCTGTTTTACGCAGGAAATGAAGACAAATGAGACAGGACCCCAACCTGTAGACAACACAGGCATCCCACTGAAGAAATTGGTCATTTATTCACAAAATGATTCCATGCATGGCTTTTGAAAATACAAACACACACCCATTCCAGCTGGAGACTTTCTCAACATTTAATTAGCAAATTTGTACCTGTCACTAACTGACAAATCATCAGAGTAAGCTCTCCAGCGCGATCACAACAGCAGAAATTGTTTTCTCTGTTTCCACTTTATCTCATTAACAAGGACATGTTGCAAATGAGAATTTAATGATTTAACAGTTAGCGTAATAGTTCTTTCACCCACGATACTGGTGACACTGGTGTCTTCAGAGTGCATTTTAAAGAGTTGGGGTAACTTTTTTTCTGAGTTCAGCACTCAAACCAAACTACACTTTGGAACCCTAAACGTAGAGAGAACCCTATAGAACCCTACCCCCCCCACCTGTCACAATGTCTGAAAATTGTGATACTGTAGCTGCAGTTTGTCTGAACATGATTGATTAGCATGAATATCTCCATACTGACAGTGTGAGCCCAGTGTGACACTGACCGACGGACATGACAAACAAGAAAAGAGGGAATTCTGAACTCCTGTGCGCAAGGTGAACATGCAAACACACACAGAGTGCAGGGTTACTCAGACAGTTCTGTGGGGTGTGGTGATAAAGTGGCTAAATGGGGTTCACAGTCCCTTCTCACTATCTTCCTTTGTCTCTTCTCTCCTCCTACTTTCTTCTCCTCAACAGGCCCCTTAACAACTGAACACATTCAAAAAAGGGGCAGTACATTGATGATGGGATGACATCTCTGTCCTCATTCTTCCCCCGTGCTTTGTGCTTTCTTTCCCCATTTCTGCCGGCTAAAGCGTTTTTCACTTTCTCTGCATGTGTCTTTAAAAAGACACCCAGAGAGTAAAGGTTTTGGTGTGTGCGTGTGTGTGTGTTTGTGTGTGTGCGTGCGTGCGTGCGTGCGTGCGTGTGTGTGTGTGTGTGTGTGTTGAAGGGGGTAAATTGTTCTCAAGGTTCCTACTCAGCTTGAAGTCACATATTCTTTTGGATGCAGTGTGTGTGTGTGTGTGCGTGTGTCTCTGTGTGTGTGTGTGTGTGTGTGTGTGTGTGTGTGTGTGTGAGAGCTGTCAGGTGTTCCTGTCCCTGTGGCGAATCATCTGTCTGCTCCTTAGGGGTCGATGGCAGGTGCTTTCTCTACAGGCCTCCCCCCGGACACCTCTGTCCTTGTCTCTGTCTGAAAGTACCCATATCGTTTGCCTCTAACTCTCCCTTACACCTATTGCACATTGTGTGTGTGCGTGCATACCTGAGTTGTTTTTTAAAATCTCCAGATTTTCCATTGAAAAGCCACGCTACAGTTGGAAGCCTGCATGTGCCTGCAACAATGAACCACTTCTTTTTTTTCTTTTAAAGATTATTTTTTGGGCATTTTCAGCCTTTATTTCTGACAGGACAGCTGAAGACATGAAAGGGGAGAGAGAGAGAGAGAGAGAGAGAGAGAGGGGGGAACGACATGCGGCAAAGGGCCACAGGTCGGAGTCAAACCCGGGCCCGCTGCGTCGAGGAGCAAACCCCCATATATGGGCGCCCGCTCTACCAACTGAGCTACCCGGGCGCCCAACCACTTCTTCCCTGTTGTTCCAACACATATAAAGCACTTTCATTTAAAACTTAACACATTATACTCTTCTATTTAACTTTCGCAAGCCTAATTTTAATGATTTACTTAATATGTATTACGTTATATTTTTGATTTGTCTGATAACGCCTATATTTTGACACTTTCAGGGATCCATACCCTGTGGCATGTTTTTAAACTTTACAAAAACTTTAGATCCCAAATACTAAACTAAATAGTTACAGCAATTGGACAGATATTTGCAGATCAAATATTAAGAATATTGAGATGTAAGGAGAATTTTATATTTCTTTATAATAAAGAAAGGATCTGACAGCCTCATGGCCAACACGGGAAATGGGTTCCACGGACAGATACGTGATGACACCGTGCAAATCCATAGATCTCCGTCTTCCAGGATGAAATTGTCTGTTACAGGAAACCGGTGTATTTTTACATTGTACCAAGAATATCTCACTTGTTGAAGCTTCAAAACGCAGAGTGTTATGTGTCAGCAGTTTGACATTTCATTTGCAATTACTTTTCTTTCTCTGCAAAGACCTTGACTGGCTTGTACTGTACATGCCATCTGATCAGTCTGTGTTTGATATCCTGTATCCTGCTAACACCGGTTCTTCTGACCAAAGCTTTTAAGTTCTGCATTGTATCACCGTACCGCGGGGACAGAGATCAATTCCACAGCATTGCCTGCAGCGGGGATAATGAGGCTTTTCCATTGATTAGAATTTAATTGAGAGGCCAGCAACGGGCTGGGGGGAGGGAGGAAAGGCCATTGAAGTCACTCAGCACTGGAAGGCTCCCCCTAGCACTCCTCTGTTTTTTCATCACAGGGTTCCTTTCATTCCTTCACACTTTTTCACTGCATCTCCTCCTGCTCCCTCTGTCCCTCGGCAAACCTCTGTCGCCCCATTCCTCCTCTCCCTCTTCCTCTCTCTCTGGTATCGATGGCATATAGGCACAATAGAATTAGGCCCGTCATTGTTCCTCGCTGTATCTCTGACCGAGCGCCGAGGCGGCTCGAGATGATGCAGCTGAAAGATAACGGAGTCTCACAGCGCAATCACACCCTTCCAATTTACAACTTAATTCAACTCAGTTCGTTCTCAGACACTCAAAATCTCCTGTGTGACACATGCACACGCACACGCACACACACACACACACACACACACACACACACACACACACACACACACACACACACACACACACACACACACACACACACACACACACACAGCTAGACAGACAAAGCAATAGACTCGTCTTACAGACATCTACTGAGGCAAATTGGCAAACTACCCTCAAACTTCATCCGTCTTACTCTTACTTCTCCAATCTTTCTCTCTCTCTTTTTACTCCACTCTCTCCATTCATCTTTCGCTCCCTCTGTTTTGCTCCCTCCCTCCCACTCCTCCCTGCCTGTATTGCAGTACTTTGAGCAACACTTTATCATTCTAATATTGAAACATCTCTCCAGTCTTGTACACCAAGTAATTGATCCTCTTCTCTGGGGTTTTTATTTTCTTCAATTACTGTCAGAGTGCTGACAATAGTAGAGATGCACAGAACTCAGTTTGCTGTGTGTGTGTGTGTGTGTGTGTGTGTGTGTCATTTACTGCTGGATCTCTTGTTACATGTCTCTTGCAAATATTTATGTCTGTTCCTGTAATGTTTGTGTGATACTTTTAAGTGAAAGTTCTGCATTTATGTGTATTAGCAGTAGAATTAGTAAATTCTATGTTTTACACCTTTGTGTACATTATAATGTTCAGATTAAATTGTTGTTGCACTTGCACATATATGTGTGATGCTGAATAGGTTATTTGCCTGAAGCTGACATGGAGTGATTGAAATGTTCCCAAGGACAGATGTAATTGCATTTCATGTCCTGTGTGTGTGTGTGTGTGTGTGTGTGTGTGTGTGTGTGTGTGTGTGTGTGTGCGGTGTGTGTGTATGTGTGTGTGTGTGTGTGTGTAAATACTCGAATGCTTGACAACACTTTGCACAAAAGGTCACTTTCACTTTAAATTAGGTGGAGGTCAAGTGAGGAGATGGAGGTGTGGAGCAAGGGAAGGTGGAGAGAGGGAAGAGGAGCAGTGAGTGGTAGAAGAGGAGATTTAGGGGGAGCAAGAGGAGTAATTGTGGTGGGGTAAAATAAGAGGAGAAAAGATGGACAGATTGAGAGAAAATAGATTATTCAGGCAGAATAACAATAAGAGATCCAAGTGACTAAACAAAATTGTAGTTTTCGCGTAATACCGAAACAAACAAATAAAATAATGAGTGAGGTTGAAAGAGGAGAGGTGAGAGAAAGGTAAATGGAGAGAGAGAGAGAGAGAGAGAGAGAGAGAGGCGGATAACATGAGCGAGTTAAAACTATGGTAATAAAAGACAGATTACACAGTGTCGTAGCCTGTCCTTCAGCTTTTGGCAGTGCTAATCATACCATGATGTATGACCCTGACCTTTTGGGGTCACAAACCCTTAGGTAATGGCTCCATTAGGAAGACAAAGAGCTGCCCTCCTGGTTTTAACATTATCACTCTTTTTATTTCTATCTCCCTCTCTCACACATCTCTTTTTTCCACTCTCACCACAGTCTACTTTCTTTTCTCCGTCTGCTGCTTCCTCTCTCAATCTCTCTCACTCTCTCTCTACAACAGGCAGCGTATGTCATAAAAAGACAGAGCAAGACGCCAATATGTGTAGCGTCAGTTGGTTTAACAATTTATCATGTGCTATTTTATCAGGCTGACCTGTTTGTGTGTGTGTGTGTCTGTGTGTGTGTGTGTGTGTGTGTGTGTGTGTTATTGCGTTTGTGCATGCACAAACAAGAGCAATCTTGATGGCCTTGTGTCGGAGACAGTCATTAACCCTCTTACCCTCTTCTCGTTATTTCTCCCACCTCTCATCTCTTCTCTGACTCATAGTACTCGTGAGCTGGTGTGTGTCTGTGTGCGTGCACGTGTGTGTCCATTTGTGGCTGGCATTCATCTTAATAAATCAACAGTCTGTCTCAATTTGAAAGAGATTGGTTTGGGATTTGAACCCACATCAAGTGGTGATTAGTCCAGGCCTTTAACCAGCTCCAGTGGCATATCTCTTTGCACTGTGCTGTTCAAAGAGAGACCCAGAGAGGGCCTGTGGGAAGATAAAAAAAAAGAAAAGAAAGTTATCTACGTGGTTGGAGCCATTGGTTGTTAATTTCCCTTGAAATACCTACTTCGCCAACTGTGTTGTTTATTACACTGTGGTTCAGGCTAAAGAATGCTTCTTTATTTAGTAATAGAAGGGCATACGATTGAATAATCTTAAATTAATCTTGAAGCTCACAACACAACAAATGCTGTTTCTAGGGGACACTAAAAAGTGATGCAATTTGCACTTGTGATTGTGGTGCCTTCTTTTTAAGCAGATTTTCATTCAAAGTAAGAGACATCCTGTTGCTGCTTGTCCTTTTGTCACTGTACGTCTGAAAGCATCGCAAAAAGCAGAGCAGTTGAATCAAATGTATCTGGAGTTTAGTTAGCCATGCTCTGTTTGTATGTAATAATACAGCAACATCAATCATCAACACCTCTGTGTAAAGCGTTAACCAAGTTTACTTGCAGAGTTTTCACTGGTCAGATTGTTTGCCTCGTGCCATGTGGCTCCCTTTTGTTGTTAAGGATGGCCCATTTCTGCTACACATTCAGCGCAGGCAGACTGAGATCGTGCTTTCAGGGAGTCACGCTGTAATACAAGCACAATCTCCACCCAGCTAGTACAATACCACCCATAAACTGGTGATACCGTTTTGTGCTTGTGTGTGCTTGAATAATACATCTTGGGATAAATGGGACAGGACCTAAAGGTAGTGAGGAAGAAACGGCGAGAGGGAGAGGAAAAAAAGTGCCAACCATGTCATCTGTAAACAGGCAAATCCACTCACATGATACAGAGCACTGCTACGAAGATAAAAAGACTCCACTTTCTCCTCTTTGATTAGAACTGGGTCATCCTCCCTCCACCACCATAATCTCACCATTAAAAGCAACTTACAGCCTTACAATTAGACAGCTCTTTGTTCTTTCCTCAAGGTACGAGAGAGAGAGAGAGAGAGAGAGAGAGAGAGAGAGAGAGAGAGAGAGAGAGAGAGAGAGAGCGAGAGAGAGAGAGAGAGAGAGAGAGAGAGAGAGAGATGGCTGCACCTCTCTGTCTGAGGGCTACAGTTAGAGAGTTAGTCAGAGAAAGTGAGTAAGATGGCAAAAGAAGCCGCAGTGCTGGCCTGTGAGTGTGTATGTGCGTCAGCCTCCACATAACCCTGCATGCCAGCTTAGACTACTCTGCTGACTCGTCGTTCTAAATACAATTACTTGAAGGCGCGCAAAGTGTGTGTCAGTGACTGTGTGAATGGGTGAATGAAAGGAAAAAAAAAACTTCTTTTGAATACTTGGGGTTCCTAATCTCTCTCACTCTTCTCCACTGTGTGTGTGTGTGTGTGTGTGTGTGTGTGTGTGTGTGTGTGAGGATTTAGGTTGTTGCTTTCTCTGACTAAGCCTTTGTGAGGGTGTGTATGACGTCACGCAGCGTTTCCCCTGGTTACTGGGCGGCCCAATTTGTCACTCTTGGAGAGAGAGGGACAGAGATGAATCTAGTTAGAGTAGTTTGGGGGGGAAAAAAAGGAGAGTAACTGCGAGTAATTTTACAGAAAAAAAATGTCTACTGCAGCCTGAATAAGTGGTGCTGCAGCAGAAAACAGCATCACATCCGCTCCGGCTGTCGAGGATGTACCCTGTTTGCCCTACTGAAATTCTGACTGCAGTCATAGTCACAGACAGGAAATAACTAATTAAAGTACAAAATGTGTGAAAAACAGCAAATAAACACTCACTTAATTTGATTACTTATATATCTATCTAAAAACGATGACAAAGATCTATCTATCTATCTATGTATGTATGTATGTATGTATGTATGTATGTATGTATGTATGTATGTATGTATGTATGTATGTATGTATGTATGTATGTATGTATGTATTCTGTCTGTCTGTCTGTCTGTCTGTCTGTCTGTCTGTCTGTCTGTCTGTCTGTCTGTCTGTCTGTCTATCTAATCTAATCTAATCTAATCTAATCTAATCTAGTCTATTCATTTTACACATCAACCGGAAACCATGAGCCTCACATTGGAATTAACCCCTGGCAAATGTAAAACAAAAAGCTTCAGATATTGGTGTTTATTCTTAGTAATATATAAAAAATTTAATAATGGAGAATTATTGTGAATGCAAAGTGAAAGATAAAAAAAGCAAATAACCGTGTGTGAGAGAGAACATGTAAGTAATGTGTCGTTTATTGTATAGAACTTGTGTAAGCAGGTCCTGAGATGCGGTAATTTAGTCAGCTAACAGAGCAGGTCAGTGCCAGCCTGTGGACTCACCTCAGGACACACACACACACACCCTGTACACAAGTACAGTACATCCGTTTGAGTCATCGTGATGACACATTGAATAGTATATCTTGGAGGCTGTAAAAGACACACATATACACCAATGTAGACTCACAGGGAGGAAGCAAATGTAGGTTGTGTTACATCATCATCACCGTCATTATCATCATCATTATCATCATCATCATCATACATATGGAGGCACACAGTGCTGCGTAGAGAATGGATTTACCATAAATCAGACAGAAGAGCAGATGTGGTTTGTCATTACATGCTCACACATAAACACACACAGTTTTCAACGGTTTCCTTCTTTTTCCTCAAAACAGGCTATCATAACGACTGCATTATTATTTTTTCCACCATCACATTAGCAAATCAAAGGGTTTGATTCTCCAGCGCTTCAACACAGTGTGTGTTTGCGTCTGTACACAGATGCGTAATTCATGCAAACAGCACAGCATGAAGTCGGAGCATAGAGCTCACACTGTCACTGGCTGACACAGATGAGGTAGAGGAAAGCTGAACTGAGCTCAAGAAAACCCGAAAAATACAAGGGAGGGAGATAAAGGGATCTTGTGGAGACTTACAGAGAACGATAAAGTGTGTGTTACGCTTAAGATAGACACATGCATGGTTCATCACACGTGGTTTATCTTAAATCTCCTTTTTCTGGAGCCAGGTTCTCAGTTCACACCATTCCTTCTATCTAATTCACGCGATTGTCTCTTTTTCTTTTCCCCTGAAAACTCAGACAGTTTTGGTGCCATTTTGGAGGTGGTTTCTATTTTTAGGGCTGCATTTAGGCTCATTGTGCTGAGTTGAAAAGTGAGCTAAATGCACTGAATAGGATGATTCACACAACTGCAATCTTCGTCGTTGCAAAACACAGCAAAGAAGTGGAGCTGCCCTTTTTAGGTGCTGGACCGCTGCATTTTCAGGCCAGCAACTCACCACTCTGTCAGAAAACCCCAGGGGAGTTGAGGTGACAGATGACATTTTCAAATGTGTTCTCTCCAAAGCTCCCCTTTCACATTCAGTTCACAGGTCAACGCTTTAACATCTGCCAGACAGTTTTGCAGGAGTTCACAAGCATTAAGAGCTGCTGAGGTGAATCCAAGAGATGTGGTCACATGTGCTGGATGAAATCCTGACTCAGTTTCAAAGCTCCTTCTCCTGTTCTCACCCATGTTGATGTGTCAATCATGTATGATATTGAAAACAAATAATATTTCTTCTTGGGGCCAAGAAAAGGATAAGCGTTGTGAATGTGGCCACTAAAGTAAAATTTTGAAATTTGTTTTGCATAGCCTAAAACCACTCTCCAACATTAGGGCTTCAAATAAAAACAAAAGTGGGGGGAAACAACATATTTCCAAGACACACACACACATATATATATATATATATATATATATATATATATATATATATATATATAATATATAATAATATATTAGGGAGCTGTCCATGGTGCTCACTTCTGCCACCCTGGCTGCAGTGGTTACTGCCAATAGGACGTTTCAGCCAATGACTACCCTGTCTGACCACTGATTGCATTTGTTCGTTTTTGATGCTAATTTCTCCCTGTTGCCTCATCATGCATACACCTCTGAAGTCTGACATCACCAGTTGAATTCTGTTATTAAAACAGATTTCTAAATCATTATTTCCTTCTCTAGTTCTGGTTATTTCCTTGGACGTAGAGTCACCAGATCTTGTTAAGTAACCTTGTTGGCTTTAGTGTTTTTCATTTGGTCAAGGCAGGTAAACCTGAATGCATCTAGTCTCCGAGCTCTGTCTCCACCTGAGTTTGTATGTGAATACTACGGCCATTTTTGGCCATGTTTTGTTCTTCAAGATAAGAAAAATGCTTTGGATAATGACTTAAAGGGCAATTTGTAAAGAAGCCCTCTGCTGATTTTACACATCAAGATCAGTTTATATAGTTTATTTGTCATGGTGTGTACTTCTCAGCCTGTGGAATCAGTTGTACAATGTCTTCTGTGGCTCTGGAGATAGCTTTTCAAGTTTCAAAAAAGTAACCCTGATGATGTCATTAGGATTATTTCATCTTGAGCTTGTAAACTACACATTTATAATGGAAAACCTGCATTACAAACTAGGGCTGTGAAGTTTGAAAGACATGATAATTTACCAGACAGGGGTGGGGGGTCTAACAAAATGTGCTATTAAGTTGTATTATGGGAGGTGTGGGATCCAGAATTTTTGGAGCTTGACCCATTACTAGGGAAGAAAAGTTAGGATATCTCTGCCTCTACTGCATCGAATTTGACCATTTCATCTATGATTTGACATGTTTTGTCATGTGAGTCCCCAGCATTATACTGCAATAATAAAAAGCTGGAATACTCCTTCAAATGAATTCTGGGCCAATGTTGTCATTACTTACTAACAAGTCACATTTGGAGATATTTCCATAATGCAAATGTTGCAAATTTGGAGGAGTAATTATCCTGTATTTTTTTAAACATATGCAGACATCAATCAGAAGCTGGTTGGAAAAAGGATGTGTGTGTGTGTGTGTTTGTGTGTGTATAGGTGTGTGTATGCATACTGTATGTCCCCTTGTGCCCAAGGCTAATTGCCTTAAAGATGCTATCACAGCTGCCATACCTCTATTGAACTCTTCTAACCTGTCAATGTGGCCCGTACAGAAAGGACGCAAACATATGCACATGCACGTACTCACACACCTGAATAACTCACCATTCCCAATACAAAAATACCCAGCCCACATATACAGCCAGTCCTTGCCCGCACTTCACTGCCCTCCACTACACACATTAGTACACACACACACACACACACACACACACACACACACACACACACACACACACACACACACACACACACACACACACACACACACACAGGATCACATGCAGAACGCACTGCAGGTTCATTTTCGTTCGATGTAGAGATGAGGGCTGCTAAATGTATTCATCAGAGCATCCCAGCTAGAGGTCCAGGTGTCATCCTATTTATTGGCATGTGGTGGATTTAACAGCAATCCTCCCCTCCTGGCCTCCTGCATTAACACACATAATGCTAAATCAACAGCTCTCTGAAAGCTCCCTAAGTCCTCTAAACCCGTAGAGACAGAGGGAGGGAGAGGCAGAAAAGAGAAAGTGAAAGAAACCGGCATGGGCTCTGTACACACACACACACACACACACACACACTGAGAGGGCATGAACGTTTTGATGTGTAAGATATTAAGGAAGGGCACAGTGGAGGATAACATGCTTTACGTTTGGGACCTGAGACAGAGAGAAGGAGGGAAAAGTGCTTCCTCTCTTCGCTAATCCCTCTTCACATCTTTCTCTTCTTTTTCCTCCGCTAAAATTAGAGCAGGGGAAGAAAGCAGGGTCCTCAACGGCACGTCACAGCGTAAGAGCCTAATGGCTAATCATCACAGGCTGGAACAATGATGGCCAAAGACTCAGGACCTGACTCAGCTCTGAGCTTGAAAGGCAATGAAGCAATGGGAATCTTTTCAGGCAATGAGGACAAGCAACAGGCACAGCAATATCTATTCTCATAATTTAGGTATGCTTTGCCTTGGTGGTTAAACCATATAGACTACATGTCTTGGCAAAGTTTAGCTTTTCATTTATTTAAACCAGTCTGGGTGAGTGTGAAGTATGAACCTATTTAATACTAGGTTATCTACATTTCTTCTTTTATAGTTGCAAGTAAACATAATGACAAAACAGACGGACTGCATTCAGACAGAATATATGAATAACCTAACAATTTATGCAAGGAAAAAGTCACTTCTTTAGCTGTGAATAAGCTTTTATTGAAGTATGACCTCCACATTTCCATTTAGAAGTTGTGTATTTATTTTTATTCATCTAGAGGCAGACAACATAAAGGGTTTCAATAGTGGCTTTATGTACTTCCCCATCACATACAATTACACATGTGCATAAACTCAGCATGTTAGGATAACAAATTGGATACCAAATTGGCATGCAGTAAGAGCAGGCAAAAACAAAGTTGTCGAGCTTGTTTGAATGGCTGGTGGGCCAACAGAATCCCATTTCCCACCGTGAATTTAAAATGTAGCTCTTAATTCTGCTGACCATTTGGAGGAAATCCACCTGGAAAAAGAAAATTGTACATTATCGGAACTGTAGAAGCTTTAAACATACGCTTGCAAATTGTGTACACAGGACACACTAAGGACAAAGATAGAAATGTGCATAGGGTTAATGTTGGACAAAGAAAAGGTACTGCATTATCAATAAACACTTCTTGTTGTACATAAAGTACACATAAAGATCTTTCACTTTGTAGAACGTGTCTTAATGACGCTGGGCTTTCTTTAGCCTTTGTTTCTTCTAATAAATATAAAATAGATAAACAATTGTTAGCCTGCGGTTAGCCTTGTGCTAGCTCAGTGCTGCTTGCTTAACTAGCACTGTGTTGCGTGCTATGCTAATTTAGTTTAAGCTTTAACGATACTGGAAGGTTAGTCACTAGCCAGAGGCGCTGTTTGGACGCTGGCTGTGAAAAGTTGTTGTTGTCTGTACTGGAGTGTTTGTTTCTGTGTGTTTGAACATCTGGTTGTGCGGTCTATGTGTATTGTTTATGTGTGCGACGTGCGTGCGTGCGTGTGGTGTGTGTGTGTGTGTGTGTGTGTGTGTGTGTGTGATGGTAGTGCTGCTAATGTATTCACTGAGAGAAACACTGCTGGCCATGATGTCAGCAGGGGTGTGAAGGCAACTTTAGGAGGTCTTTGTCTGTGTCTGAGTGTGTGTGTGTGTGTGTGTGTGTGTGTGTGTGTGTGTGTGTGTGGGGGGGGGGGTGTGTGTGTGTGTGTCTGTGTGTGTTGGGGTGTGAATGTTGTTGAGTCCAGGGAATAACAATGTGAACACTTTCATCAATTTAGACCAGCAGGAGTGAGATAGGGACAAGGGAACGATTAAAAGGAGAGAAGAAGGGGTGGGGGGTACGCCGACTAAAAAGCAAAGAAAGATGAGAAGGAGAATGAAATGGATGGCGGGCAAGACAATGGATGGCACTGACTTCCCTGTCAGAGTGATAGAGACAGAGATGCAGGGGGATTAAATGTAAAAAATAAAAGTGTCAGACAGAATGAAATGAGAGCAGCAGAAAGAAAAGAGAAACACAGCACATGGGTGGAAAAGTAATGGTTAGAACAATAGATATAGAACTGTACAGGGCCGTTAGGGTGGCTTGCTAAGCCCAAAACAGACAGCAGGGATGGAGAAATGAAGGAAGAGAAGGATTATATAAGATATATTGAAGACTGAGATAAAGGGGGCAGTAAAATGAAGGTTAGGAATGATGATTAAATGAAGCACACTGATATTCTGTTCCTTAACCTGTTTAACAGTATGGGTGAAGAGAAAGGGGAGACGTGATGTCAGTTCATAGTGAGAGGAAGAAGTTAAGCAGGGAAAAGTGCAATAGGGGCTTAGATTAGATCACATTATATAGGAGGTTCATTCATTTCTAAATTAAAATCCACAGGGCAACTTGACCTGTCAAAAATAGCATATAACATAGTCCGTATACTTTCTCATGATTTTTTCCCCTGCTTTATGTTATCGCGTATTGTATATACAGACATCTTAGTAAACCTGCACACATGTGCACATGCAGTTTAAAGCAAGATAGTGACAGAAACAGAGACCGAGAGAAGTAAAGAGAAGAAGAGAGAGATACTGAGAAAAATACAGAGCTGTAGGAGAGATAGTGTTAAATGTAAATGGACTGTTTTTATATAGCGCTTTTCTATTCTTAACGACTACTCAAAGCGCTTTAACATAGTACAGGAACCACTCACCATTCACACACTGTGGCCAAGGCTGCCATACAAGGTGCCACCTGCTCATCAGGTAAACATTCACACTCCGATGGCGCAGCATCGGCAACTCTGGGTTCAGTGTCTTGCCCAAGGACACTTCGGCATGGAACTGCAGGGCCAGGGATCGAACCACCAACCTTCCGATTGGCAGGCGACCTCTCTACCACTTAGCCACAGCTGCCCCATTGCACTCGTTGCTGTGAGCATGAAAAAAATCTAGTCTTTTCAACACCAAACGTGTTAATGCAACTATATCCAAGAGACTACTGTCTTTTCTCTGCTTGTGTGTGTGCTTTCTTGCATTGCATGTCGGTGTTAACACGCATTTGCCATCTCGGTGTTCTTTTGTGTTTGTGTGTGTGTGCGACACATAATGTACATTGTGTAATAATTAAGTTATCTGTTGAAAACCGCATAGATATTTAATAAGTTCTCCTTTGATATAACACTGAATAAATCATATCAGAGAGATATACTGCACTCTGTGCATATGGAGGAAAAGAAATTGCCAGATTACCAGCTTATGATACATGACCAGCTGGTGACTTTATTACAGTACAACACTATGGTAATTCACTGTAAGCTATTTATTTAACATTGTTGCCACAGTAAGAGCTTTAACACTCAATGCTTCCGCTTTCAAGTGAACAAATAAACTAGAATTGAGATGTTCTTATAATTAGCTTTTTCTCACAAAATTCGCTTGCCTACAGTAATTTTTTTATTATTTGGTTATGAGATACGCTGATGACGTGCCATTCTTTTCACTCTGAATGTAATCAGTCTTATCGACAATCCCCATACAATTTATATGTGTGCTGAATCAAATTTTGGGATTCGGTGTCCAGTGTAATACCCACAGTAAGCAGTTGGAAAGAACAACTCTAGTCTATATCCACGACATTGCACTTCCGGGATTGCTCCGGTGCTGCACGAAATTATGCCGACGTCCGTTTCCTTTTGCTTTCTTTGTGTTGGAATTTTAAACTCCGGTCGATTTCTGAGGACTATGGTTAACTGCTCCTCAGATCTCTGCAGGGTAAATCCAGACAGCCATCTAAACTATCTCTCCAATCTGAGTTTTCTGTTGCATGACTTAAACAACTTTTGAACATACACACGTTCCACCAAAACAAGTTCCTTCCCGAGGCTATTTTGCAGTGGCTCCGTGCGGAGCTAAGCGCTTGTGATTGTGATCGGTTTAAAGAAATGCGAATAAACCAGAGCACGTTTTTCTCCCATCCCGGAATGCTGTGTGGACTAGCCAGACCTTCCTCCTCAGCGCCTTGTAGGATGGTATGGCAAAGCGAGACTAGAACAGCAAGACTAGAACAGCTCTAACAAGTGCAATACACTGAATGGGACCCTCCATAACATACAGGCAAAGTAGTAAAATACGGGCTTGGCTTGATTGCAGGCTTTCTGCTGTGCTTTTACTAAAGTAACAATTTTATTTGAATACACTCTAACCAAAGTTGTTGAACAGAAAGTGTTTGTCTTCCTCTAGTACTACAAGTACTGAGTGTCAGTGATGTTACTTGATGGGTTGACAGTAGTCCTTCGCTACAGTGACCTAGGAATCAGCCATATGGTCTTAAACGGCCTGCAGGCTCTTTTTAAATTTCAGGATATCAAAATATTGGATCAAATGGTGAAACAAAGTTTGTAGTGATTTTTCAAGCAAAGGTCAAACCTCATCCCCCACCACTCCACCCCTTCTCTTCTTCCTCCTGTCTCCCTTCTCTATTTATCACGTTTACAGCGTTGACATGTCCGCCCTCACCACAATCAATTAAATGTACTGTCAACCACCAGATCCCCTCTTTCAGTCTCGCTTTCTTCCTTGTTACTCTCCATTTTCTCCTCCTCTCCTCCTCCTCTGTGTGTATCTTTCCAACACAGTTGGCCCATATTTAAAAGATGTATTTATAATGTTTGAAATTGGTCATGTAGCACACACTTTTTTGTTTCAGCTGTGTTATTTTTTTTTCCGAATGTGTGTTTTCCAACTACATGGAGGGTCTGAACATATTCAATGCATGGTATACCTCTCTGCTGCTCACTCTGTGACGCACAAGCCTTCATCCCGATGAGTTAGATATGTTCAGTCGTCATTGTGTCGTGCAAAATGGGAGCAGCCTGAGCTGAACTGGATAAAACTGGGACATTTACAGCCTACAGATGCACAGAGCTGTTTTTGAGAGGTAGAATATGGGTTTACTGCAATGAGAAGTGCCAAACCAGGCCATGCTGTGCTGTGCTGAAATGATAAAGAAAGCATGCCACAGTGGTAATACCCAAGGGGACGTCCATGATGATGCTATGCGCATAAAGAAAGAAACATCTGCAAAACATCCTTGTGGCTTTTAGAAAATCATGCCAAAGCCTCAAAATAATTAGCATACATAAAAATGGCAATCAAGAGATAACAAAAAAAGGTCATGAACTAGCTACATTTACCAGGATAGTTGTCATGGCAACCAGTGAAAAGAAATACAGCTATTATGGGAGTCGTCAGCGCACTTTGAATGTCTCTCTGACTAGGGATCGACCGATACTGGTTTTTCAAGGCCGATACCGAAAATTTAAATCTTAAAGTAAAAATAAAGATTTTGGAATGTTACAAACTCCAACAATTTTGTTTAAATGCTTTGAGCAATTATTTAATGAATTAGAAACTTTCAACATAATATCCAGCAAAAGATTCTTCAAAGTCTTGTGGGCGGGACATTAAGTCAGGTTCAGTGGTGAGTGAAATCGAAGCAGAGGGACGGACACAGAGCTGTAGCGGAGCCAAAGTAGCGCACTTTTTAATTAACTAACTTTATTGGTTATCAGGCAAGTAAAATTGCCGATACAGATAATCTGCAAAACTGTGAAAAATTATCTATCCCTATCTCTGACCAGTAGGATTGCACGGCTGAAACTACCTGTTGTATAATTGACTAGCATATATATTTCACTCCGTGCAGCTGTGCCAGTGTCTGGTTTACTTGGCGGAGGCTGAGTTGAGATTAGATGGTGTGCTACATTACAGTACAACTGCAGCCAAATCGAAGGAGAGGAGGGGATGAGTCCTCCTCTTTATTTATTCAGCTTTTAATGTTGAGCAGGAGTTGGCTGCACCCATTTTGTCTGCGTGAGAGAGTTTGCCTGCCAGCCAGTCAGCAGAAAAATGACATCTTTTGCTGTGAAGGAAAATTGTAGTTTTACGCTAGAGAAGCTGCACTTATGAAATAGATGTAGAAGAAAACAAATGTGTAGAAAGGAGATAATGGAAAGAGCGTATCTGTTCAGGCAGTTTTCCCTTTTGCCATGTTGCACCATCTATCAGCATACTGATAGTTTGAGCCTCAGGGAAATGTTTTAACCAGTAGCAGTCATTGCAGAAGTCTACGCATGCTGTGCCACACTGCGTCGTGTTGTTGATCTATTTAGTGCAATGCTGCGCTGGCCTTTTCTAACATGTGCTGTGCTTTGCTACGCTGCTCTGGTGTGATGTGTGCAGTGTGTGGCTGTGAGTCTATAATTCATAAACATATGCACTCTTCCCTTTGAAATCTATCCATAATTGATTCTGCCAGTCCCACTGTAGAGATGGTTATGGGCTATCCATCTCTATGACTAACTATGGAGTGTGAGCATCTGGGTGTGTATTCTCGTGTGAAAAAGAGACTTGAAAGAGGTTGGAGAAAGACTCCTAATGTGAGGAAGGAGCATGGCGCAGTGCAGTGTAAAGTGCAGTCTCTCTCTCTCCGTCTCCCTCTCTCTTTGTCAAATACCTCCCTCATGGGTTTCTGAGGGAAACAAAGGAGCTTTACTCACCTCTCTCCCTCGCACTCCTCGCTCTCCTCCCCTCCTGTCCCGTCCCTCCCTCTTTTATTTCTCTGGCTGCATTTCTGTCATTTTATATTCTTTTACTCTCCCTCCCTGCCTTCCTCTTTTCTCCCTGCCTCCTGGCTGTTTTGCTCTATAGCTAAAATGGGCCCTCAGTCAGTGGCTTTGGAGCCATTAAACTGCTCTGAATGGCCTCGCCAATATGCTCATTGGATTTATCTTTTTTTTTTTTTGTCATACTAGACAATGAACTAAGCGGTGCTACTGTAATGTGGTGGCATTTGGTGACTACCTCTACCGCAGGCCCATGTCACTAATGCCACCCAGGCTATGATGCAACTTTTGGTAACTCACTGGAGGTTGGTCATCCGACGATTGTAGTGTGGGAATGCAAGTGAGTAATAGTAGTTTGGGGAATATGATTTTCAGACTTTGGGTCACTGACCTGTTTTTTGGTGGATTCCCACAGGAGCCTTAGCATATTTGTGGAAGGAAACATTGATATAAAGTAGAGGAGGAGTTTAAAGGGTTGTTAGGGTGGTGTTTGTTGCTGCCTAAGCTGATGTTTAGTCTGTGGAAAGAAAATTGCTAAATATTAAACTGTTTAGGCTATATATAGCTGCCAATGATGTATAGAAGTCCCAAGAGGTACTGTCCTGCTCCTTGGTAAATTACTGTGGCACTCCAAACTAAGGACACCACAAAATAAGATATGCATTACAAGGAAAAATAGACAAAGTTTGTATTCATAGGATAACTTCTTTATATGGGCAATTGAAGTTAACAATTTTTAAACAATTGTCCTTTACTTTCTCTAAAGGCACCTTTACACTGTGGGATTTTGAGGCTGTCTTTGGCTGTGAGACACATCCACTGACGACCACTTAGGCCAGCCTAAACAAAAGTGTGCTTAAGTACAAGTTTGAGGTACTTGCTTCTACAGTTGTTCCACTTTATGCTTCTTTATACTTCTGCTACATTTCATGGGCCCAAATCGGTCATCAGCGATGACGGCTACATAAAATGATGGCTATGTAAATTTGGACACATCAGCACCTAGAGCAGGCATTAACATTGACATTACAATAAGTTAAAGTTACATGTTTTGGTGAGGTTAAGGTTAAGCGAGGTAATGCTGAGGTGAGTTTGGGCGTGTCGGTGATGATGTATGGTTGAGAGAGAGACTGAGCTGATGTCCCAGGGAGCTAACGACTCCATCTGCTCCGCTCACACACACACACACACACACACACACACACACACACACACACACACACACACACACACACACACACACACACACACACACACACACACACACACACACACAAACACACACACACCATTAAAACCACAGCTGGAGACACACCTCTGCCTATCTGTTGGTCTCTGTCAGTCTTGCTGTCGGCTTTTTATTGCAAAGCAAACATGCTTTATTGGCATGAAACACAAAAGTATGGCCGCACAACAAACCAGCAATAATAATGAGAAAACAAATAGTTCAGTTAATAATAATATCTAATTGATTACCAAATATGATTACACAGTACGTGTTATGCATCTCTTGTTTTTAATTGTTAATGTCCCTTCTGTCTGATGTTGGAACAGCTTGATACATATTTTCAGCTTAATTTGTCTCTCACTATCTCTCTCCCACCGTCTCTGTATCTGTTTCCTCTCCTCCAATTGCATTATCAGCCCTGTTCTTGTCAGTATGTTTATGTCTCACTCTAGCTTTCTACTTTTTCTACTTTTCTTTTCATATATCCCTCTTCTCTCTCTCTCTCTGCCCTAATTTCTCCTTTTTCTTCTCTGAACTTCCACACACATACAGCCGTTGCAGAATTTCCATATTGCCCTACCTGCTTGGAAGAGCTGCTGCTGCAGTGTTTCTCCACCCCCCCCCCCACTCCACACACACACACACACACACACACACACACACACACACACACACACACACACACACACACACACACACTGTCGTATTGTTGGTATCATTTTGTGTAACGATATGTCTATTGAGCAGGTGTCTTGTACTGATTATAGGAATTAGATGTGGGAATTAAGGAAATATAACCCAAATGGCAGATCAAATGCATCTTACAACTCACTCGTTTTGCACATTTAGTGCATTACATCTGTTCCTCACACATAATTTTGTAAGTTAACGGATCTACCGAGCAGCACAACAATTCAATTCAAGATAAAAATTCAAAAAAAGATATGCACATATATCCGAGGATTCCCAGTTGTTTTTCTCCCCATTAAGCCTAAATATTATAGTAACCAGTACTTGCCGGAACACAACTTTAACAGTTAGTTATGGGAGGTCAAAGAAGTGGGCTGCCCCTGTACCTTTACCTGTGGCCTGTGCATCTGATTCTACACATGCACACACACACACACACACACACACACACACACACACACACACACACACACACACACACACACACACACACACACACAATGACTCTTGGCAGACAAAAGCCCTGTGTTTTTTCTGCTGACTCTGCCATTATTGCAATATCTCTACTGTTGAATAATTCACTGCAGACGTTGCTATCTGAACACACACACATAACCACACACACACACACACACACACACACACACACACACACACACACACACACACACACACATACACAGCACATTTCCATTCATTGGCACATGCGTTACACATGCCCACACAGTCTCGCTGTCAGACAACAACACACACACACACACACACACACACACACACACACACACACACACACACACACACACACACACACACACACACACACACACACACACACACACACACACACAGGCAGGCATGCAGACGCCCCCACACACCCAAAGAGAAGACACATACGCTTTAATATATGTACAGACACACACACATGGATGGAACTGCACTGCTTACCATTTGACTTCGCAAAATAGGACAATGGGGAGATTCCATTATCCTGTGTGAAACGCATGACAGTTTAACAGTCTCTCAGTACATCAATCCGTTCATCCCCCCCCCCCCCACCACCTCCTGCTTCCCTCGTTTATCTTCATTGTAAGTCAATTACCCCACGGAGTCGCTCGTTTCCGTGTGTGGAAATCTGTGTGTTTGCTGTGGGCTTCTGTGGGTTTGTATAAGTCATAGCATGTGTAAAATCCAAGTCTGAGACCCAGTATATAGATTATTTAAATATATATAGTACTTTGGTTCCATGGATATCCCGATTTTGGTTGGTATATTAATACGCTTATTCGCTTTCTTGCAGGATTAAGAAGATTGATATTACTCTCATGTCTGTATGATATGAATATACAGCAAGTACCTAGATAGCTTAGCTTGGAATAAAAAAACAACAACCTAAAGCTCACCAATTAACATGCTTTATCTGGTGTGTTTAAATGTAAATACATCAATTTGTGGTTTTCCGGGGGGGGAATATAGGCCTATGCCAGAGTGCTTCTTGGCCAATCGCAGTGACTTCCTGGAGTCTTGTCCTCATGGAGTCTCTAATCACTTATTCATGAATAGATAACAAGTACAACCGTTTGTGACTACCTGCTGCAGATTGTAGGGCTTATTTAACTGCTACAGTAGACACTAGGGAGCCAATATCTCATGAATAGTCTTTGGGTTTTACAGATTCTGCATACTGACTACTTTCTTAAAGGATCATTCCTGTTTAACTTCACAGCTATGAAATGGCGAAACAAATCACTGCTTCCATAGTACAAACGTGGTTTATTAGACTGAGCTGTCACAAGGAATGTTCAGTCCTTCCAGAGTTTTTTTGTGATTGTTGCGGGCAAAAATCCTTGATTATGCGGCACGTTTTCTTAAAAAATGCGATGGAATATGCGGGATATTTATGCAATTTTATGCGATGAACGGGAACTTGCAAAAACTGCAGTTTGGTGAAAAAGAGAAAAAAAGTGATTCCCACAACACCCTGCTTTTCGTTTTTGACGTTGTTCACGTCGCGTAATTACTTCACTTCATAACGTTCCCATGGCAACAGGGGAAAATAAAAATGTGAAGTAAACGCAAAATTTTTCAACTTTCTGCTAAGATATATGTGACTTTTTTGCAAACGAAAATGCATGGATTATGAAATCATGCAAGCCCCGCATATTTTGCGCGGAAATCGGCAATTTATGCGGCGAAAGTGCGCCGTATTTGAAAAAATGCGGCCCCGCGCATAAATATGCAGACTTTGGCTGATTATGCATTGAATTATGCAATCGCATAATCGCTGGAGGGACTGAACGTTTCATTACATTATCGTTACCTTAGTCACATTTTTGTCTTCCTATATGAAGTAGAGCGTCCAACTTACAGTTTGAACATTGATTGATCCCATGACATCCATATATCATATTATTAACTAACACAGCCCCCATGTTCACAGTTTTCCTGTGTTCTTGAGACTGTCTGTCCACCTTTCATTTTACCTAACAGTATAGCTGCCTGTCACTCTCTCTTCCTCGCTCTCTCTGTCATTCCTGAGTGTCTCTCTAATCTCACTCTCCCTCACACCCTCCCGCTGTAACTGTTGTTAAAGCCTCTGCAAGACTGAATGTGTTCCAAATGAAATTGCAGAGGCAGCAGCATAAGATATCTATCAAGGTTCACCGGCATCGCAGGAGTAAAGAGAGCTTCTTATTAAATCACATTAGCTCCATCGATTTCTGCATTGGCTCCACGACTTTTTGTCTCTTTCACCAAAATGAGCTTTTAACTCCTGGCTGGCCACAGCATTACTTAATGTATTACTGTAGACACACAGTAATGGTACCGCGCTGTAAAGCAGGAACATATTGCAGCCTGGGTTCTTCATCTTTGTGTTTTTTTAATTGATTTGGTTTTAAAAAAAGATTATAGTGTTGTTGTTTTTACTCTCTTTGGAGTTGCAGGTGTGTAACTGCGTTTCATTTTTTACTGGAATTGAAGTTTGAGACTTTGAGGGACTGCTGTGACTTTACAAGAGGACCCATCACATAACAGCCTGTTTATAGCCACTGCTTCTTAATAGCAGCAAACACACAGAGACACACACACACAGAAGCTGCCTCTAGGGGTCAGAGCTTTACTCACTGTGTGATGGTTGAGTGGATTATAGATGGTGTAATGTTGATATTTGGGTGAAATGAGGCTTTGAGGATTTGGTACAATTTATGTGCTGAGTAGGGTGGTTACACTGGGGGCTGTCTTTATCCCTTTTTGTCTCTTACCTCGCATCATCTCCCTGTGTGAGTCATTTTCTACTTATACTAATACATTTGTCTGCACATGTGGCTCCATGCATTTGCATGTATCCATGCGGTGATGATTTCACTGATGGGAGATTCCAGCACTTCAGGCGGGAAGAGTTGTGTTACAGATTAGATAATGACAGATGTTCAAGTCTTGCTGTAGTCAGCCACAGCTCTGAGCAACCTCGCTGCGCTATTCCCAATGGTGTAGAAATCAATGGGAGTGTAAACGATAGGTGTTCTGTATTGACAAACCAGCCAGGCCGGCAGTCCCCAGCTGATCCTGTGAACCAATTATCCCATGTACATCACAAATAATTATCACTGAGGTGAGACGTTTTGTTTTCAGCTGAAACATCACAAAAGTAAACAATAAAAGTTCAGGATCTCTTCGTTCATGTGTTCAGCTCTGAGTGTACCTTGCTCTTTAGGCACACATCCATTTATTCTTAAGACCACAGTTCAAAATCCCTTAATACAATTATATAAAATGTAATGCCTTTCAAAAAACAGATTTAATTAGCCATCAGAAACATAGGTGTGCTGTTTGATTTGTTCAACAATAGAAAAAAAGAAATCTGATCATTTATGTGAAGTAGCATGTTCTTCCGCCATTCATTTGTGTCAGTTTAGTGAGTTTCTGATATTCTTAGAGCTTGTCTCAACCTTAGTGTAATCAGCCGGAAGTGACTGCCATCTTCTTAGGTGAATAATACAGTATGTGACAGTTGGAAAGGACCTGTGCTTCATCATGTCTTAATAATTAGTATGTGATTTTTCCTCATAATTGTAGCTTCTCTGAATTCTATTTTTACTTGAAGTTCAACTAGTAATAGTTTAAAGAGCAAAATGGAGGAAAGAGTGGTTGTTGGCTGGCAAGCAAAGCAGCGACATTGTATTCAAACAGAAGAAGTAACAATGATATAAGGTAACATTTCCATCGATACCAAAAACCTCATCAAAACACGATAAATCAAAATCATAAAAACTGAAAAGTGATCTTATTAAAGATTACCCATACAGAAGAAATAAACACAAAAACACACAGTGAAAACTGCACATGTGCGTGCAGATGCACTCAGGCCATACATTGTCATGTTAAATCATGTCTGAAAATCACTTGGGTTGATGTAAGTGTTGAGAGTGTGTGTGCGGCACTGACATGTGTGTTTGAGCATTTGCACGTGAAGGCATGACGTTAACATGCCAATGAATGCGTAAGTAGGCTGACGGTCATGTGCACATGCATGAGTAGGTCCAGCCCATGTCTTGACAGTGTTGTGTGTCCATGTGTGTGTGCAGATAGTTAGATAGAAAAAGAGGGAGAGGTGTATGTCCATATTCAGTTATATGTAACCACTACAATGTCTGCTCTGCGATTATGTGCCTCACACAGAGCATATGTATGTAATTCCCATAATGAAACATATCAAACAGTTGATCTACACGCCCCAGTTCTTAATTCATAGCTCCATGCGTAGCCCCTCTCTTGCACTGACATCCCCTCCCCCTTTCCTGCTGCTTCTACTTCCAGCTCCTTGCCATCATCTTTCCCCCATCATTTGATCATCTTCTCCCGGCTCAACCCCTTTCTAGCTCCCCTCTCCCCTCCATTACCCTTCTCCATTAATGAGTCCCCACTGACATTTGTGCCCCCCTTTCCTCACCCGGTTCCCTATCCTCACACCCCCCTCCCCTCTCCTCACCTTATTTTACGTGACCCGCCATCTGCCTCCCTCTCTTGGGGGCTGGAGGATTGGGGGATGATAGCAGGATAAAATCAAAGTGAGAGGTAATGGAGGAAGGGACAGTTGGGATTGGGTGTAGAATCACTAAGTAGGAGGAAGATGTAGGAGGAAGATGTAGGTCTCAGCGTACGTCTTCATTAACTATGCTCTCGTTGTACAACATGGCAGGGGAGGGAACCAGAATCATTTTGCTGATTTTTTTTTTTTTTTTTGTCCATGCAGGTTCTTTTTTTTCTTTCTTGAAGAGAAACACGCCCAACAAAATGGTCTGCTTTGAATCAGGCCAATATGCAGACATTCATTCATATTGTTTGTATTGAAACACACACTGAAATAATGAATCAAGTGTCTGGCAGAATGGGGTCAAATAGTCCTGCAAAAAATAGCTGCGCTACCTTTAAGAATGGGGTTTAAAGCTTCGGCACAATGCAGATATATTATGTTATACTATATGGACTCCAGAAAAATTCTAAAATTCACATGAGAAAAGACACAAAATAATGAAAACGTAAAAAGAGCCATAGCTCATGCCATAAAATCTTTCATTCATCTCTCAGGTTTAAAAACAACATGAGGAAATGTGTCAAGCTCTCTAATCCAAACAGATGAGACTATTAGAAATATTCTGGGTCACAGTCATCGAACATGCTCGCCTGTCATCGAGGTGATACTGCTGACTTAGTTTTCAAGTCGAGTGATCAAGCTCGTGCAACATTTTCAAATCATCTCCTTTCAGAAGGTAGGGTGAGAGCCCCACATCGTGTACTAATTCTGCAACAGCTTCTGTAGACAAGTCATACATTCAAAACATTTTTTGCAGATATTACATATCAAAGTTTCTGCGAAGTTTCTCCTGATACTTTTCCTAACTAAACTTACTTATGTTACATACTTAACTAACCTTGCGTTGGTTCTGTAACAAACTTATTTTAACCCAAACCACAATCTTTTCCTAAACCTGACCAGGTAGTTTTGTTGCCTAAACCTAACCCTACCCTGTGCGTTAAAAAAATTACACTAAATGGATTTACCGAGATCGTTAACAACGTCCGTTTGTAACAAGTTGGGAGTGAAAATGTGTTGGCCGGCTGTCAGAAACACACACTCGCACAACACAGGCAAACAGACATACAGTATACAGTACATCCAGTAGATGCCATGGTATGGTTTTGTTACGTAAAGGCCAAGTCAATTTCAAGCATTCTTGTAACTAACATGGTGCTGGCATGTGTCGACAACCGGATGAAGCTTTCTTCTTTGATCTGGACTCATGTTCCCTGGCAGTCGGTTTGACAAGTCTGTCTTATTGCTGTGTTGCTCCTTTTAAGTCTCAGGTGTTTTACCAGAAGACTGTTCCATGTGCATGCTACATATGTAATGCATTTGCATACATACATAGATAGTCTCAGGGTTAATACTTTCCATATATCTCCTGTATTTTCAGATGAGGGAGAGAGAAAGTGTGTGTTATTGTTAATAAAGTCTAAATTGAGGCAGAAGTGCTGTGGGTGTTACAGTTCTAAAGAGACTGAGAACACAACTAACTAGGTCATTTTCTCTCTCTACACACACATATACACACACACACACACACACACACACACACACACACACACACACACACACACACACACACACACACACACACACACACACACACACACATAGTGTACCTTTAATACTGCAGGATGAAGTAGATTTAGACTCTCTCAGCCTTCTCCTTTATACAGCCATCTCTAGAGCTACTAGAATGAAGCCTCTACATCTCCTCCAAGCTTATTATTATTGAAAGAACCCTCTTTCCATGGGTGGCAGTGGCACCAAAGTGGACAAAATGGCCTCATGCCGGGAAGGTCGCCAGTTGGACACCATCGACTGACTGGGAAAATCGGCACAACGTTAGCGTCTGTCAGTGTCCCATTACCTCTGCGGTGATCTGTTGAGTTTCTGCTGAGAGACTGGTTGGGCAGCTGCCCCGTGCGATTGTGTGAAACTGTACGTGGAGTGTGCCATTTGTGGGATGAAATCATGCATGCTCACGAAAACCTTTCCCTGAAATTTGGTAATGAGGTTCTGGAGAAATTGGTAAGATGTGGTGCCAGTTAGAAATGGAGACAGAGAGCTGGAGGATTCCAGCCTCGTATGTGGACCAGTGCCCGAGCTCTTGTAAGTTTCTCCTCAGTGACCATGGCCAGAACAGAGAGTGCTCAATGTTACTAATGCTGTCCTTACAAGCGTCTCATTTCTAGGCCATAGTCATAGATTCATTTATTTGTCCAACAACCACTCTGAACACTAACATGACTCGATCCGGAGCGGTTACCAGTACGAATAATGTGAATATGAATTAATCTATTTTTAAGGGAAGAGTTTATCCCCTTGATTTGGTTCATAGGGGAACACATTACTAGGCACCTAAGCGCTCAATTTACACTATTGAGATATGTCTTATATGCTTCAGACTGCCTACATATATTGTTTTCTCCTCAAAGTTTGCTCCATTTTCCTCACCCTTATTATGATTGTACCCCCTTATCTTATGTGGTAAAAACCCAGTTTAAAGGTTTATGATAAAAAATGCATAGGTTGAATTGTTATTGCATGACGTATATGTTTAGGTTATTGTCCCTCCATAGAGAGGTCAGAGGTCATAGCGTCAGGTACAGTGCAGCAGTTCTGCAGGTGGTACAGTATGCATAGATACTGCTTTCACGAGTGTGTGCACATATTTGCAGGACGAAGAGGGGCTCGTGGTTAAAGGGAGTTTTACATTAAAGGATATAACTGTGTTGACTAGTGTAGAGCCAGCAAACATTAAAAAAATCTGATCAAACTTACTGTGTTAGTATAAGGGTCTATGCTGAGGGTGTAGTTACCTCTGTTGACCGCTAGAGGCTCTCTATTACTCACATATACAGCACAGTCCACTCCACTGTGGTACATGCAGCACAGTGCTGATGCATGAGTTTAAAAGTAGTTCATTATCATATTTAAACTTCAGGCCTCTCAGCACCCTGCTTTAATGTTAGTGTTAATTTAGTATGCCTTAGATCTACGCTGATTCATGAAGGCAGGGCACTACAGACAGTGCAAATGGAACACACACACACACACACACACACACACACACACACATACGCGCGTGCACACACACACACACACACACACACGTTCACAGGCACACGCACATGTGTGGGTAAGAAATATGACATGATATTTAATATAGTATCTGGTGCACAGAAACAGATGGGTATGCCATTAACTTTAGCAGCTCAGGGAAATAGATTAGGTCATAAGTTATATCTTTATGAAAAGCAGGGCAGCCAACTATCCAAAAAATACCAGACACATTATTTTCAGATTAGAACACCTTTCACACCTCACAAATCTGCACCCTTTTCCTTGATCGTTTTTACTGATTTTATTACTCTAATGTGAGCTTTTGCCAAAAGATAGAACACCCCTTTCAACCTCTGGAGTTACTTCTTTTGTAGTACTGCAGTTTCAGACCTTATTGTGAGTTTGATTAGCTACCAAGGCAGGGATGAAATTAACTTAAGTTAAATCATATTGTAATAGAAATGAAAAATGAAACTCATTTGCTAATGATAGAAAATGCGTTCCCAATTATTTAGTAATATGTACATGAAAAACCTCTCTGATGCCAAAAGTTGGTAGTCAATATTTGAGGTTTAGATTCTCTCCCTTAAGTGATTGTAAGTGAATTACAGGCAGACTCTGCCGTCTGCCAGACATTTTTCCTTAAGTACTAAAGTGCAGCACAGACACAAGCTCTCACTGATCCTTCAGTATTTGGAGTCAAATCATAGGCAGCCCTCCTCTTTGATTCCCCACATCGTTTAACTTAATCCATGTCTTTGAAACTTGGCTCTTTCTTAGCGGGTTTCAGAGTTTGTCAGTAAATGGAGCTCTGAAGTGAATGTGTATTGACCTTTACCCCACCTGTCTGGCTCTTAGATGTGGTTGCTACATGCATTGACCTGGATCCACTCACCTTAAATACAAGTTTCATTGTTGCTTGTTGAACCATTATACCTCTGGCCCTTCATGGACGTTGTTAAGATTTTCTCACATGGGGGTATTCAGTTTTGCGCTCGTTTGGATGTTTAGTCTGGATATCTGTGTGCCTTTGTAAAGAAGCCTGCATTTGTAGAATTGTATGTGTCTTTAAGACATTTCGGGCTTATGTGATGCTTTCATATTTATCTCAGTGGGTCAGATCCAGGAAGGTGAGGGGAGTACTGGTGTGCATTGCTTTCTGCCACAGTGTTTTTTTTTTTCACATTACAACTTGGACACAGCAAAAGTAAAAACTTTTTTTTTTAAATCATACACTTACCACAATCTAGTCAGAGTACCTCTATTGATTCCTGTCTGTCTTCAACATGCCATACATAATCTGAATATTATTTAATATTGTATATATAAGAGTCGCGTTATTCATAGGCGGCTTGTCAAAAAAAAATCCCATTCGAGTTGTGACTTTAGCCAAGCATGATAGACTTGTTTGTGCTTTTTTGCTATAATTGACCATCTCTGTAGTTCATACCAGTTTTCTTCCCAGTGATTCAATCTTAATCTTAACTCTTTTGAGGGTTACAACCACTGTGCGGATGTAAATTCTTATTTTTTTATTCAAAAGACAAAATGCTCTGCATGAGCAATTTGATTCCAGTCAATCAAACTCTGATTCAGTTAGCCAGCCAATCAATTTCAATCGAGCACGCACATAATGGATTCTGAACAGCACATTTTGTAGAGTGGAATAAGCTTCCCAGAGCAACAAGAGGCTGCTATAGTCACACCAACATCCCCACGGGGTAGTAGATTTCGGGAAACACCCAGGATCCGTAGCTCTGCAGTGCTCCTGCTAAGGCAGTTCCAAAATGGGTATCAGTTGTCATCTATGTATTGTCGATGTTTATAGCTGTGTTTGTCTGTCTGCGTGTGTGTTAGAGCAGATTATGCGACCCAGCGATTTGTACTTTTTTCGGAACACTTGAAGCTTGTGTCTGTGTGTGTTTTATGAGATAACGTGTTTGATGCACGCTCTCCCTGGCAGTGCTGTACATCTTTGAAGCTTGTGTGTGTGTGTATTTTATGCATGTCTGTGTCTCGTGTGTTTGTGAGAGAGAGAGAGAGAGAGAGAGAGAGAGAGAGAGAGAGAGAGAGAGAAAGAGAGAGAGAGAGAGATTGTGGATGCAACTGCGTTCGTTGCGCTGCTCTCTGCCGCTGTGCTTAGAATGCTGATGTGTCACGCTGCAGCACTGCCCCACTTATCCAGCTAACCTCTTTTCCCTCCCTCCTTCCCTTCCTTCTTCCCCTTGCGCTCTCTTGTATTCCCTTCCTTTTCCCATCATCCCGTCTTTCCTCCTCTGCATCCCTCACCATCCATTCCTCCTTATCCTCCACTCTATTTCCTCTCTCTTCCTCTTTTATTCTTCTGTTCTTTCCCTTGAGCCGCACAGTCACACCACCTCCTTTAATTTTACTTTCATTCGCCTTTCCACTTCCTTCTTTTTCTAACATTTTCTATGGCTGCTTTGAGTCTGTGTTAATGTGTGTGTGTTTACATGTTCTTACATGTGTGAGTGAGCCGGAGTGAGTGTGTGTGTGTGGCTGTGTGTGTGTGGGTTATGTTGGGTGCCACCGTCTGTTTACAGATGTTGACGATGCAGCAAAAAAGCACACCGGCCCTGGACCAACCGCTGTGCCTGTCTTACTCTCTCTCCTCACACACATGCACGCGCATTCGCACCCCTCCCGACACACACACACACACACAAACAGCTCTGTTCTTATCAACCAATCACATCGACCCCATCCACTCGCATTAGCTAGCTCTGAGAAGAGCTACAGCCTGTGACAGCCGCAGCCCCCAGCAACCCACATATGTCCATGCCAGAAAGCGGAGGCTAGCGCTGCATAGCTGTCACTGTGTTGGCAGCATCTGTCCCTCTGCCAAGCAGAGCCGGGTCGCTGATAATGAAATCTGACCATTGTATCTTATGATGTAAATACAGAAAATAACGTGCTAATGAAGATTTTGCCCTACAATGGCTGTGATTTGTGCTGAAATATTGTCAGTGAACAGCTGCCTCTGGTCACATGGAGTCATGGCTACGTGATAATGAATTTATTAGATAGGATAATGAGCCCCGATCGACTAGAAGATATTCAGTTTGATAGCTTCAGTATTGCAGAGAGTCTGCAGTGTGACTGGTGAGGATATTAAAGGATCAACCAAGAGATGAATAAGACTGTTACAACACAATCCACGAGTAACCCACGCAGCCAAGATTAAGATCTGAGACTACTTTAGTAGGCATTTTACACAAGGTTACTAGAACTTCGATTTCCGCATGGATTTTCATTCATCAGCGCTTCCAATCCTGCACCAGAGAGCTTTCCATGCCAGATAGGTGAATGAAAAAGGTTTAAATCACATCTAAAATATGTAGCATATAGAAGACCAAAGCCAAAACTATAATATTATAAACAAAATAATCAGTGAAATCTGTTGGTTTTGATTAAATAAGAACCTCTCAACTTGAGACACACTCATCTTCCAACGCATTTGCATTTCTTAATGAGGTTGCGCTGTGGCCTTGGAGCACTTTGGGTTCAGTGTCTTGCTCAAGGGCTCCTCAGCTGGCTGATACAGCGACAGTCACTCTCCAGTCAGCAGTGCATGGCTAAAGCCACAGTGACAGAGGGATCAGACAAGCAACCTATACTGGACAGCAATAAAGGACTAATTCTTCTGTATGGAGCTTCTATGTTAGATAAGAAAAACCATAAAGAATAGCACATAATAGCCTGCTCCATTAATTAGTTTTCTGCTAGTTATACAAGTCTTGGTTGAGATTGTGGTGTTTCCAGGCCAGATGGGATACATGTATGTATTCCCTCCGATGTGTTCTGGGGTCTCCTACCAGTTGGATGTCTCCTTAACACCTCCACAAGGAGGCATCTTAAGCGGATGCTGCTCCTGTTCTTTGTGAAAGTCACACACAAATTCACTATCTTCGTGGCAGCAGATTTCCCTTTTTTGTCATCTTCATCCATTCAGACTTAAGAGGACCTCAGCAGTGAGATCAAGCTGGAAGGATGCATGCGTTCCAGACGAAAATTTCCCAATGATTCCTTTAAGTTTTTCGGATACATCTGACTGGTCCCTGTCTTTCTAAAATACTTGAACTCCTTTACTCTGGACAGGAAATAGCTCCCATCTTGAAGAGAGAAGACATTGTTGATGTCCAGGCAATTCAATTCTGATTTTTAAACACTGCACACCTATGAGACCTACCTGCTCACATAGACACATTGTAGCTTTTTTTAGTCTGCCTGACAAAATAGCCAAACAGGATATGTGTGCACAAGATACTTATCACAGAACAAAAGGAAATTGTGTTTTATTTCGGGCGGCAACATTCCACCAATAGAGACGGAATGGCCTTCCTGCTGCAAGGCTGCATAACTGGGGATCATAGCCTCCTATATAAGTGTGTTAGATATGCCTGTGAGTGTGTGTGTGTGTGTGTGTACGCTGCATGTGTGTCAAAGCTGTACTTGAACATGGGGTGAATGTAGGAACATCATAAGTTAAAAGCATGGGACTAAAAATCCTACACACACACACACACACACACACACACACACACAAACACGCAGAGATTTTTGCTCCTCCATCAGGTTGTTTCCTGGTGGCAAAAGCAGCATGACGGAGTTTGGTATTGTTCCGGGAGAGATGTGTAATCCGCTCTACGGGTGTGTGTTTAGTTAGTTCAAGAGTGTATTGTGTTTTCCTGTGTGTGTTGTGGTTGCTTCCAGAGTGAGTGTGGCATGTAAAGTAATTATTCAAACAATAAAGCCTGCCTCTTTTGTCTTTCACACTCAGCAGAGGATTGTATGTGTGTGTATGTGTGTTTGTGGGCCAGTGTTTGTGTGTCTGTTTGTACACTCACTCAAGTCTTTTCCATTTGACTGAAACTTGAGCACTAATGATGGGTGCCTTGAAAATATATGTATTGATACTGCGATACCTCTGTCTTTTTTGCAAAGGGTTACGATATTAAATAAAAAAAAACAATGTCTCCCTCCTTTGTGTTTTACACAAACAATCCAAAATGTTCCTCCATTTAATGCTATCACACCATTGCATTATTGCCACTTGATGTCATCAAAGAGATTAGCTGTCCCAGTGCATTTCATGCCTTCCACTTCTCCGCTTAGCCTACACAACACTCAATAACTTCTGCAAGAATATGGAATTTTGAGGATGAATGCGACAAAGTGCGAGTACTTGGACGTGTTAACACAGCCCCTTATTGCCAAAATGAGATGCACTGTAATTAAATGTATTATCTCATAACCAGATTTTAGCAGTCAACTGTGTTTTTTTTACTGCAGATGTTTTGACATGTCAGAGCAGGAAAATAACAGGTGTAACTAAACACATCAATTACCTATATATCATGTAGATGTGCCTGTTCCAGGGCCATGATGTTGCTGATTCTCTGTTATGACTTACAGATACACATGAATGGAACAGAATCAATATTGTCTGCATTAAAAAAAGGCCTATTTGTACTGCCACATGACTGAAGGTGTAGGCGCTCCAAATTGTAAGAAAATCTTTGACAATACATGCAAAGTTCCTGTTTATGAAAAGTGTTGCATAGTTATAATTTCATTATTTCTCATTAAGACAGAAATATTTAGCTACGACCACAAGGAAATTGATTGTTTGTATGTCTGCTTTTATTCCCTCTATGGTGTTTTAAGCCCCCAACGTCGACTTCAAGGCAGCGCTGCAACCGTTGACTTCAAGGCACCTAACCCTAACCTTAACCCTAATCAATGACTACGTTTACATGCAGCCAATAACCCATTCAAAACTGGAATATTAGCAATAACCCGGTCATGCACGGCCATGTAAACACCGGCAAAAACCCGAATATGCTCATATTCCGGTTTTTAAAAACCCGAATATGCTACCTGGGTTACCCCTTTTCTAACCCGAAATTTTGGTCATGTAAACACGTATCGGCATATCCCCATCAAAAGGAACATTGATTTGTGTTCTGCGCATGTTCTATTCGCAAGGAATCTTGGTCTTTTGAGTAGAGGAACTTCTTGTATGCGCCAGAAAACATAGTTATAATAATAATTATATACTATAATAATATAGTTATATATATGTCAATGCAGAAAACCTGCGCGCAGTATACCGGAAGTAAACAAGAAGTAGAGGTAAACATGGCGAGACGCAGCACAGCACCACACTTTTGGAGCGAGGAGGAAACCAATTTCTTTATTAGTGTGGTGAAAACCATGAATATAATGTCTTTTGTTGACGGCAGAAAGTACCGAGATAGTGAGATTTATAAGAAGGGGACCGAAAAGTTATTGCGTCTTAAGGTTGTCCGTAGGCTACGTCCAGACGCTAACCGTGCGTCGCCGTTTACCTCGGGATATTGCCAATTGATTACAAATTCCATAAAGGAGTAACTCTTTCTGCTCACGCATGTAAACGGGTTATTCCGAATGTTTCAGAAACCCGAATAGTGACCTTAACCCGACCATAACCCGAAAATTGACAGCTTGTAAACGTAGTCATTGCCTAATCCTAGTGCCTTCTAGGCAGCGCTGCCTGGAGATTACTGTTTTTTTTTCTGCAGTGAAAAAGAGACAACACTGAAAGAGAAGAGGGAGGGTGTGAGGAGGGACAAATAAAGAAAGGGACTTCAACGAAACAAAATGAGATCTGTGGGAGAAAGTGGGGAGGAAACAAAAAGGAGGAAAGGGCAGAAGAAGAAGAACAGTGAAAGCAGTGACGGAGGGAGGGAGAGAAAGCTGAGTTCCTGTGCAACTGTGTTCAGTAGGGCCAACTGGGATGAACTGCCTACGGGCAACCTGACCTTGGTCATGAGACACTGACACACACATTTAACCCATGGAACACACTTACATACGCACAAATATACTACACACCCATTGTCTGGCATCATCTCTCCTCCTCTTGCTTAGTGTTTTCTCTCTCTTGCTCCGCTTTTCTTTCATCGCTTGCCATCCATCTTTCTTTCGTTCTTCCCTCTTGATCTCTGTATCACTACCATCTCTGTCTCTTTCATCAGGCAGGCAAGGATCTAGCAGGGCATCAGGATTCAATAACACTAACCTTTATCTCCTCCATCCACAGTGTTCATAATGACAGCCACTTCTTTCTCCTCACCTCCTCACCCTCTCCCTTCTCTCCTTCTCCTGCCCCAGGCTTCCCTCTGCCCAAGCCCAATTAGGCTGTTGCAAATAACAAAAGGATGACTCTGTGTGTGTGTGTCTGTGTGTGAGTAACAAGCATGAAATAAGATTTGGCCATCCAGCCGATCAGCTCCAGTTGAGTCTTTGCCTCCTTCAAACAGGGAAAAGGGGACAGAGATGCACAAAGAAGGCTGACATGATCATCAGTCTATTGTGACTGTTAGGGCCAGTGTGACGATGGGTAACCCTTGATAAAATTGAATTGAAATTAAATATTGATTAAAAGTAAAAAGCAAACAATACTAGGTCTCTAAGATAATACAATAATTCTCAGATGGGTTAATATGGCTCCACTGTCGGTAGAAAACTCCCAATTCTTAAAACGTGAAATGCCAAGTAGTAAGTTTGCTTATCATGGAGTGAAGTCTGTGAGCCGGTTCAGGCAAAACATAACATGTCCAACATGCATCCAATCACTGTGTCATTTGCTAGGCACCCTGTGCAATAGGGTGAAGAAGGTAGCAAAATTGCAAAAGATGCAGTAAGGCAAAGAGTGTGATACTGTATATTGACATTTTAACTGATTTCTGAACGTTATATATTCCCCAAACTGCTCATGCTTGTTAGTTTGTCATATTAAATAAGACTAAATTCATGTTATTTTTCACGTTAAATAACACAAAACAAACCCTGTTTTTTTCACGTTAAATTAGACAAAAGAAACCCTGTTATTTATTATGTGAAATAAGACAAAACCAATGTCCTAAATAAGACTAAATTCCTGTTATTTTGTTAAAAAGAATATGGATTTTTTTTTTGCCACCAAATTTCTGGCTTATGGGGAATCTCAAAACAACAAACTTGAGCCTAAATCACTCCATAGCCGACCTGTATTACTCAGTTCCCCAATCCTGCATATATACTGGATTGACGTAATCTTGTGACAGCTAATATATATTTATTTCTCAGTAGTATACCGTACAATGCAGTGAAGAAGACTTGAGTGGGAAAGATAAAGGCATAGAAGTGCAATAAAGTTTATACCGTCTCCCATCACTGTACATGTACTTTGCGTGGCAGTGCTATGAGCATGCTCTCTGTTGGCCAAGTGTCAGAGAGGGAGTTTGTTGTATAGCCATTACCCTTGACACACACACACACACACACACACACACACACACACACACACACACACACACACACACACACACACACACACACACACACACACACACACACACACACACACACACACACACACACATATATACACAAACAGAAACACACACACAGACTTCTCCAGGGCCATCAGCTGTAGTGGCCGAGTGATGGAAAGAGAAATGGAGAGAACGATGTAGAAAAAGTAAGAGGAGAGGAATGGAAGGAAGTGATGTACTCCATTGCTTTCAATATGACTCCAACACTAACCTGCTCCTTTCTGTCCCAGGTCTGTTCACATGGATGTAAAACTCATCTACTTTCATTACTTCACTTCATATCCTTCTACAGTTTTCTACTATCTAATCACAACATTTGTATACAAATCTATGACATGAATTTGGAGACTTTCATGACTTCATGTAGATGTGCAGTTCGCCAGAGGATCAAATATACAAGACGGTTATGGTGACAGAAAGAGCACATGTGAGATGTTGGACTTTAAAATCATTTACATTTGTGAACTCTGGCACTCAAGTTAGAAACAACAGGCTTTCTATTCTAGAGTTTTTGGTCAAAAAGTTTTTTTTTTTTTTTATAATTGCAACTTGCATTTTCGGATGATTAGATGCAGCGCTCCAGCAATCTTTCCTTTGCTTTCCACACCACCCTGACTGTCATGTTTTTATCCCAAAGCAGGAGCATCGATTTAAGTTGTGAAAGCTGGAAAAACCCAGATATTTTACAAATATGTTTGTACCACAAATTCCATGACGGCAGCACCTACTTTAGATCACCGTGGGAACTTGTCTTAAATCTCAGGGTAATTAGTCCCATTAGAATACTATTATTGCATTTTTTTAATAGTCAGTAAATACAGTATGTAAAGAAGCTTGACAACACTCACTATTTCGTAATAAAACAGTCCCAATATATCTGCAGCCCAGACCACTTTACACTCCCACACACGTTAACCATGACACACACTCAATATATCATCATCATCATTTTCCCTCAAATAAAAAAAATGGATCCACACCAGCTGAGCTCCCTATCAGTCCCTGAGTCATCAATACAATCAATCAAATTGTCTTTCTCTGATTACTAACATCTAACTAACAGGCCTGCATGCACCAATCGTTTGTTTCAATGTGTACATATTTGTGCGTGTGTGTTGCTGTATATTTGGCTAATAACCGGCTCATAGTTTCGGTCAACATTGCTGGTGGCTGGTCCAATTATCTGAAATACTTAACTGTCGATTTTGCATCTCCTTTTCTCTGTATTTTAGTCCAATCTTTAGCCTATAGTTTCAGTTTTGCTAGCAATATGTTTTTGAATTTATTTTGATTCATGGCAATTCTTGTGCCATTTCTGCTTTGTCTGTGTGTAATCTCTTGCAATAAGAGGCAGTGTTTGACACATTTCTTTTCTTTTGCATTGCTGTAGCTCTAATTCTGCGTTCCTACATGTGTGTTCAAGTGTATATCAGACTGCACGTAAGACAGAGT